>NC_134267.1:176594199-176897460 GCF_031893055.1 Leptodactylus fuscus | reverse complement strand
GTGTGCTTAGCACACACATTCAGCTCTACTTCATCGGGCTAATAGAATGCATTGGCCAATCAGCGCTGGCCAATGCATTCTATTAGCTTGATGAAGCAGAGTGTGCACAAGGGTTCAAGCGCACCCTCGGCTCTGATGTAGCAGAGCCGAGGCTGCACAAGGGTTCAAGTGCACCCTCGGCTCTGATGTAGCAGAGCCGAGGGTGCACTTGAACCCTTGTGCACCCTCGGCTCTGCTACATCAGAGCCGAGGGTGCGCTTGAACCCTTGTGCAGCCTCGGCTCTGCTACATCAGAGCCGAGGGTGCGCTTGAACCCTTGTGCACACTCTGCTTCATCAAGCTAATAGAATGCATTGGCCAGCGCTGATTGGCCAATGCATTCTATTAGCCCGATGAAGTAGAGCTGAATGTGTGTGCTAAGCACACACATTCAGCACTGCTTCATCACGCCAATACAATGCATTAGCCAGTGCTGATTGGCCAGAGTACGGAATTCGGCCAATCAGCGCTGGCTCTGCTGGAGGAGGCGGAGTCTAAGGTTGGACCTGAATGGAGACTGGTGTGGAGCGATCTTAGACTCCGCCTCCTCCAGCAGAGCCAGCGCTGATTGGTCGAGTTCCGTACTCTGGCCAATCAGCGCTGGCCAATGCATTCTATTAGCCCGATGAAGTAGAGTTGAATGTGTGTGCTTAGCACACACATTCAGCTCTACTTCATCGGGCTAATAGAATGCATTGGCCAATCAGCGCTGGCCAATGCATTCTATTAGCGTGAACTGAGTTTGCACAGGGGTTCTAGTGCACCCTCGGCTCTGCTACATCAGATTGCTACATCTGATGTAGCAGTGCCGAGTGTGCATCAGATGTGTAGTTGAGCAAAACTGACTCAGCACTGCTAAGTCTCTGCATTCGCATAGGTATGCATTGGCCAGCCTTCGGCCAATCAGCGCTGGCTCTGCTGGAGGCGGAGTCTAAGGTCGGACCTGAATGGAGACTGGTGTGGAGCGATCTTAGACTCCGCCTCCTCCAGCAGAGCCAGCGCTGATTGGTCGAGTTCCGTACTCTGACCAATCAGCACTGGCCAATGCATTTCTATGGGGAAAAGTTAGCTTGCGAAAATCGCAAACTGACAGGGATTTCCATGAAATAAAGTGACTTTTATGCCCCCAGACATGCTTCCCCTGCTGTCCCAGTGTCATTCCAGGGTGTTGGTATCATTTCCTGGGGTGTCATAGTGGACTTGGTGACCCTCCAGACACGAATTTGGGTTTCCCCCTTAACGAGTTTATGTTCCCCATAGACTATAATGGGGTTCGAAACCCATTCGAACACTCGAACAGTGAGCGGCTGTTCGAATCGAATTTCGAACCTCGAACATTTTAGTGTTCGCTCATTTCTATTGTCATGTTGTGATCCAGGAGAGAAACCATGCTGAGTCAGTTCTAGGGATTAGGAATGAGAGAGGAACCATGAGCACCACTATTTAAAGAAATACTGCTGGAGACTAGGAACGAGAGGAACCATTAGAGTAAGACAGGTTATGTGTGTGGGTTGTAACGACATGTGTACAGTATTATGGCTATTTTATAGGTCCCAGTCTATGTCTTGTTCTACAGTATGTGATGTTAATATATATATATATATATATATATATATAATAAATTTAGCTATCTCTATTTCTGTTATATAACTATAGCTTGCATTATGTTTTTGGCCTCACATACTTTTGTACATTTATATAAAAAATATCTATCCCTTCTAAACCTACATTACATTGAAGTACTTTCACCTTATTGTAAATGTGATGGTATCCATCATGTGAGGTTTTGGTCTTACTTACGACTTTGTAAAGAAAGAGGGAAGGAAATCCCATCACTACGTCAGCACAGTACAGTTTGGTACTGTGGAAACACAACCTCCATCCCAACAGGATTAGCTGTGACTGAGGTTGAGTTCCCTCAGAGACCATCTTTCTATGTGCACTGCTCGGATATAGATCTAGGACTTCCTCCTCTTATACTTTACAATCAGGTTTGATAAAGTCCAACAAATAGGACTGACATGTCACATGACAAATAAGTTTGAATTTATAATAAGGAAAACTGACTTATTTGCAATTTTGGAGTGGAGAGTTCTCCTTTAGTCCTATTGGGATTGGGATCCTTTTCTCAAACTCAATACATAGTTTAGTGCTGTTGACTTGTACACAAATAATACTCACAGGGGTACAGGTGGGTGAGATTTTCTTTCAGGAGCTCTGCAGGAATGAAGAGTTAAAGAAGATGTCTTAGAATTATTACTGGTTGCATATTGCCGTTATATACTACAAGTGTTAATCAGGCAGTGAATCAGTGATCACAGTGGTTAGACCCCTGCCAATGAGAAACTGCTGCATTTTAGTGACAGGGGCATTAGGAAAGCATCATGTCACATTCCCTCTGCTTAGCTTTTTGCAATTGGGCACATTGTTGGTCACTGATTGAAATGGGCAGACCTTATTTCCTCAGAGCTGAAATAGCACAGAGCTTTTCTCTGCATCATGAAAATCCTCGGCACCAATGCAAAATCTGTTACAGACCCCATAGCTATAACGTATTATATAATGGGTGCACTGTCTTGGGATAATCCTGGACTCTAACCTATCCTGCAAATCGCACATACAAACCCTCAATACCTCCTGCTGCCTCCAACTCAAGAACATCCAGCGAATCCGCTACTTCCCTACCCCTAAAACCTCAAAGATGCTAGTCCATGCCCTCATTATCTCCTGCCTAGACTAATGTAACACCCTTCTCCATGACCTCCCAGCAAATACTCTCTTCCCCCTCCAGTACACCTTAAACTGTGCTGCTCGCTTAATACACCTCACCCCCCGTTCTTCATCAGCTGCTCCCCTATTCCAATCCCTTCACTGGTTACCCGTTGCCCAGCAAATATAGTTCGAAATGCTAATGCTGACATACCAAGCCATCCACAACCTGTCCCCTCCATATATCTCTGCCCTAATCTCCCGCTACCTGCCCATACGTAACCTCAGATCCTCCAATGACCTCCTACTCCGCTCTGCCCTCATCCGCTCCTCACACAACCGTCTCCAAGATTTCTTCTGTGCATCCCCCATACTCTGGAACTCCTTACCAAGACACAGACTGTAAAACTGACCCCCACAATCACAGGCTTCAAGAAAACCCTGAAGACTCACCTATTCAGGAAGGCCTACAACCTCCAACAACACTACTATCACCACGCCACCACCTGAACTGTCTCTTCCCTCACCTTCTGTCTCTACCCTCTTCCCTCATAGATTGTAAGCCCTTGCGGGCAGGGCCCTCTACCCCACTGTGCCAGTCGGTGACTGTTAGTATTATATTTGTTTTGTATATTTTATTTACCGTATGTAAACTCTCAAATGTAAAGCACCATGGAATGAATATAATAATGTACAACAACATAGAATTAATATAATAATGCACAGCACCATGGAATTAACAGTGCCTTATAAATAAACAATAATAATCATTTATAATATCGTTCTCTTCATATTGGGAAGACCAGTATTATAACGGACCAACAAATTAAGAGTCGTGTGAATAGACCGCAATAAACAGAATGAATGACAGCAAGCAGAGATTTAGAAAATTGTGAGAAATTGATACAGAGAGTATCATGGAAAATTGTACAACTTTTCATTATAGAAATTAATATTTGCCTCTCAATATTGATTTGAAACTGTACAATCCCTTTAGGTGTGGTTTTTCACATGACTTATACTATATTTTTGGTACCATTTTCTGTGATGTTTCTTATTTTCTTGTTCAGATCGCCATACAGTAGCGGTCAGTCGCTTTCCACAGTGCCAATCAAACACAATTTCTGTAGCAATTCAGTCTGATGATGGTCCAGAGAGTTGAAATATCGCTCTGCTTGTGGATTTAATTTCTCTAAATAAATGTTCAACTTTATCTATTGAGATTGCTGAGTCTTTTCTCATGTTTTTTTTTTTTTTTTTTGCTGAGACTTAATGGCTACAATATAGTAAAATATTAAAAAGTCTGCATATACACTCACCGGCCACTTTATTAGGTACACCTGTCCAACTGCTCGTTAACACTTAATTTCTAATCAGCCAATCACATGGTGGCAACTCAGTGCATTTAGGCATGTAGACATGGTCAAGACAATCTCCTGCAGTTCAAACCGAGCATCAGTATGGGGAAGAAAGGTGATTTGAGTGCCTTTGAATGTGGCATGGTTGTTAGTGCCAGAAGGGCTGGTCTGAGTATTTCAGAAACTGCTGATCTACTGGGATTTTCACGCACAACCATCTCTAGGGTTTACAGAGAATGGTCCGAAAAAGAAAAAACATCCAGTGAGCGGCAGTTCTGTGGGCAGAAATGCATTGTTGATGCCAAGGGTCAGAGGGAATGGCCAGACTGGTTCGAGCTGATAGAAAGGCAACAGTGACTCAAATAGCCACCCGTTACAACCAAGGTAGCCAGAAGAGCATCTCTGAACGCACAGTACGTCGAACTTTGAGGCAGATGGGCTACAGCAGCAGAAGACCACACCGGGTGCCACTCCTTTCAGCTAAGAACAGGAAACTGAGGCTACAATTTGCACAAGCTCATCGAAATTGGACAATTGAAGATTGGAAAAACGTTGCCTGGTCTGATGAGTCTCGATTTCTGCTGCGACATTCGGATGGTAGGGTCAGAATTTGGCGTCAACAACATGAAAGCATGGATCCATCCTGCCTTGTATCAACGGTTCACGCTGGTGGTGGTGGTGTCATGGTGTGGGGAATATTTTCTTGGCACTCTTTGGGCCCCTTGGTACCAATTGAGCATCGTTGCAACGCTAAAACCTACCTGAGTATTGTTGCTGACCATGTCCATCCCTTTATGACCACAATGTACCCAGCATCTGATGGCTACTTTCAGCAGGATAATGCGCCATGTCATAAAGCTGGAATCATCTCAGACTGGTTTCTTGAACATGACAATGAGTTCACTGTACTCCAATGGCCTCCACAGTCACCAGATCTCAATCCAATAGAGCATCTTTGGGATGTGGTGGAACGGGAGATTCGCATCATGGATGTGCAGCCGACAAATCTGCGGCAACTGTGTGATGCCATCATGTCAATATGGACCAAAATCTCTGAGGAATGCTTCCAGCACCTTGTTGAATCTATGCCACGAAGAATTGAGGCAGTTCTGAAGGCAAAAGGGGGTTCAACCCGTTACTAGCATGTTGTACCTAATAAAGTGGTCGGTGAGTGTATGTAGCATGCTCTTTTTATGTTTTTTTTTCCCTCAGGCCTTTTTTTCTAGAGACTTCTCATTAGGACTTCACTAACTCCAGGGAAATTGATTCTATAAATTAAAAAATAAATAAAAAATCCACCAACAATGGTTGTAGAACAATGGCAAAATGCTTGAAACAAATGGTGTAGTTTTATATGCATTTAAAAGCACTGGAAAGACAGTATGAGTGTGACGGAGGCTTTATGTGTCACGACTACAATGCATCAGATTATTTACTGTATTTGCAAATGGTTTCCTAGGCTTTACATTACATAGCATACATTATGTATTTCAGCTGGTCTGCTCATTCTTCTTGCAACACATTTAGCTATAAATAAAGGTTATTAATATCCCTGAGGATCTTCTTAGTGAATTATTAAATTTCATCTCATAATTGCTAATTGTTATTGCACGTACTTGTGCACTTACATACGTACTAAACTTGAGTGAATCCGTAAAATTCTTTTTTACATTGATTCTTCAGCTAGTTGCCTGCACATCTTGTAACCTGGGCCTACCTATAGGGATTGCAGAGGTAGCAATAGTTACCAGCACAGGAGCCTCAAGGGGCCAAAAAGCCATTCTAAAACACTAGAAGTCTTCTGTATGTGGGCAAATTAGCTCGGTAGAAGCAGTGGTGCGGACCCAAACAGTCAAGACAGGGACACAAAATGTGCAACAAACTGTTTATTTAGAAAAAAAAACAGGAAAATAAATAAACCTTGACTTCAGGAACAAAATAAACAAAACAAAATACAGCCTTAACTTCTGGCAAAACAAAATAAAAACCTACTCGTCTGAGGAACTAACTAAACAGTAGGTTAACCTAACTAAACGTGTGGCGTACTTCCAGCCACTCAAACAAAAAAGGAGCAATACTGTCTCACCGGACTCAGGATTACAGGACAGAACCGCACACCTCCTTTCACCCCATTGAACTGGCCTGCAATGCAGGAGCTGCAGCCTTCTTCTGGCCCAGTAATGAGCCCAGAATCTACACCTGGGCTGAGGCCTACTCCAGATCTGCCCTGGACCACACATATGTCAGAAACCTGCGGCTGATATATCTGGACTCCAGCACTCTGCCCGTCATCTTCTCACATGTATTGTAGACAGCACAAGCCAAGAAGGGCCCCATTTCATATTTTCTGTTTGGGCCGAGGAGCTTCAAGTTACTCGTCTGTTTGTAACCATTGCAAAGCTTTTCCAAAAAATCACTTCAATTCAATATTCAAATTATCTTCTTTAGCTCAAGGGGGGTGAAAAGATAGCCAGAGAAGTCACAGCCCCTTATGCTGTATTTGATGTTCCCTTTACCCCTCCACAATGGTCTTAATGTACTTCCATTTGATACTATATTTTCACGCCTCACAGCACATGGGCTGGGGGTGTTCTATGACATAATTGTGCTCATTGCTTCCATTCCTCATAAACTGGCAGAAGATGGGCAGCAAGTACTCCTGTCAAGAAGAATAGGAAACTGGGGCAACACGGTGGCTCATTGGTTAGCACTGCAGCCTTGCAGCAGCGCTGATGTCCTGGGTTTGAATCCCACCAGGAACAACATCTGCAAGGAGTTTGTATGTTCTCCCCGTGTTTGCGTGGATTTCCTCCCATTCTACAAAGACATACTGATAGGAATGTGGATGTGAATTTATATGGGAGAACATCAGGGCCGTTGCAAAGATATCAGAGGTCTAACAATTACAGTAAAGGGGTTGTGCAGAGCTTGACTTCCTCAGCTAGCTCTCTATCCGTGGACGTCAAAAAGCTAATATTGAATCTTAATATTGAATAAAAGTTATTTTCTGGAGGGTGGCAGGATTTTTAAAACATTATAAGGACACCAATGCAGAAGACATGTGGCACCCAGTTAGCTGCTGTGCCCTGTTTGGGTGCTAAAATTGTGCTGACAAGTTCCCTTGTTAGTTAGATGTTCAACTGTCAATTCTAATCACATTTCTACCCAATAAAACATGGGATAGTTCAATGTGGAGGTATACTTTTCCAAGACTCACCATACATAACACACTATACATGTTTTACTGCATTTATTTTCATGCCATTAAATTCATTGTTATACATACCCCATAAACCAAACATATGAATTTTGCTGTGACAGAATGCCGTTTAAGTATAAGCCAACTTATTATAATTTTTTACTTGACAAAAGTGGCCATCTGCATATGTTTTGTCTCTGTATATAATAACCAAAGGAATGGTAAAGAGAAGAAGGCTCACTAATCCTCTGTGGTTTAGAGAACAGCTGCATTGACATACATTATATAGCGCAACTGTTCATTGAAGAAACATAATTATTAAAATAATACAGAACGTTATATAAGCTACTAAGCTCTTGTACTTCCGGACTTTGAATGCATCGAGTGTTCTCCTAAATCTTTAGAGCTAAAATGTTGACTATAAAACATACTCATTATACCTTTTCTTTTATAAACAGTAATTCCCTAAAATATACCTATTAGCTTATATGGTCACTAAGGTTTCTGACAACTTAGTCTTAGTTAATAGAGCACGTGATTCTGGACCAAAATGTAAGTCACTATAATTAAAAGTGTTGCTGCTTTCTGTCTGAAAAACCTTTCCAATGTTCCTGATATTAGGTGTTTCCCCTCTAAATAATTTGAAGTTCATACCTTGTTACTAGGGAAGTCCCAACCCTAGACATCATTAAAAAGCAAGGCTTCACACTAAATGGAAGGAGAAGGGACCAGTTTCATCACGTGGAGGGCTGGGGTGGTGGGGGAAAGGAATGGGCATTTTTACTTACAGAATGTCTGCATACTGCTTTCTCTGTACATTAGACAGAACATTCTGCACATTTCACAGCTTACAATGGAACAAAAGTCTTCCATATACTTGTATTTACTTATGGCTGCTCTTGTGAGTAAAGATGGGATATTATTCGGATAGCAAACAGCTTTCCTGACTGTGTTCATAGATTGCTCTTGTCCTGTGTCAGGGATCTTTTTAACTGGATCATGCCTGCATGTACAGTATTTGTGCTGTATTTGCAGTCGTCTATACTTGTTCACTTGTGCCTTTCTCAACTATTTGTTTGCTTTTGTGCAGTTATCAGTGGCATAACTAAAGTCTTGTGGGCACTTGTGCTGCATCGGTATCTCAGATACTTGAATGGAATACAGTTTTACTACCAACAACCGCAGTTATTAAGAATACGGTGAGTGAGCAGCGCAGTGCAGGCATGTAAGCAATACCAGGAGCTGCTGATCAACTGTTTGAAGGTATTGTGGTGCTTTTGCTATTTACATTGTATAATATCTATTTTATAATCACAATACAATGTCATTATAACATGTAATAATAGTGCACAACTGTTATAAAATAGATGGTTTGTGATATCTATAGTGAAGGGGCCCCACACAGTATAATATGCTCCAAAGTGGCCCCTACATAGTATAATATGCTTCACAGTGACCCCATATAGTATAATATGCTTCACAGTGACCCCATATAGTATAATATGCTTTACAGTGACCCCAAATAGTATAATATGCTTCACAGTGGCCCCCAAACAATATTATATGCTGAACAGTGGTCGCACACAGTATTATTTGAGAAGGGGACTTGCGCCAAATATGTTTTCATGGAAGAAATTGATAAATTTCCTCTAGTATATTTTTTCCTTAATATTTTTAAGTAAATGAGTTTGAAAAATAAAAAAAAAATAATATAGTATTGCAACCCTTTCAGCTACATTTATCTCCACAACCTCCCTTATTTGACTATAGACCAACCTACTGCTATTTCTGTGCCCCTCCATTCACAGTCCCAATAGCATTTGCTTAGTTAGGTATACCATTGGATGCTCCATACAAAACCAATAAACCCAACACCTACACTACATAAAGCAAGCACAGTGTCTGGATACTTGGAAGCTACATACGACACAGCGCTTGCACAATCGCTACAGCTTATTTAAACAGCAATTCTTATGTGTATGACCACACAGACCACACAGAACATACCTACTGAGTAAACCTACTGCAGGTAAATCTACTGAGTATGTTGTATACTGCAGCAAACTTACTGAGTGTATTGTATACTGCAGCAAACTTACTGAGTATATTGTATACTGCAGGTAAACCTACTGAGTATATTGTATACTGCAGGTAAATCTACTGAGCATTTGCTATTAAACTATGTATGTGACAGAGAAATAATATAAAATATTTATTTAAATTATTCGCCTATGATTAATAATTTTACCATAACAAACCAAATTAAAAAGCAAAAATAAACATATTCTATTGGTAATAAATGATACAAAAAATAAAAATAAATAAAAAGTGACTAGTATATTTGTGCACAATAAAGTGTAAGGACGTAGTAAAGAATATCTGTTGCTTTCTGGGACTCTATTGTGCAGAGTCATAGGAAGATGTCACTTGAAACCATGAATCCAGTGTCTGCCCTGCACAGATTCATGTCCTTCTCATACAAAAGTGTTTCGAATATTTATGTCTCGCTGATACCAAAGTGTTTGGACACATGGGATAATCTATGCAGCTTTCTTCCTGAGCCCTTCTGTATTTATGCAGTGGGAGCAGGTGGTGGGGGGTTGTTTTGACGAGGTTAATGTGCTCCTCCCATCTTTACCCCAGCAGCAGCAACCTGATATACGTCAGCATGAATTGTATGCATTTCACTGCTGTACAATGAGGAAGAGAGTGCAAAAGCTATGTCAGGAAGACCGGCTATCACTCTGAGATTCAGACATGCACCTTCTATCTCAAGGCTTGCTTGTTTTCTGTAGGATCATCATGGGCTAAGGGTTCATTTGCACTGCAGTCTTTGTTCTGTCTAACACATTTGGTTCTGATGACTGAAAGCTGGGGGGAATGAGAGCGTCACTTGTCATTTTTAATGTGGCTTCTACATTATTTGACCCCTAACTGAGCAGGCGGGTGATCTGGGATGCCTTACTGAGGATGACGGTGAAAGGTGGAATGATGGTGCTCCGGTCAGTGGCTTATTTCTACGGTTGCTTGTTCTCCACACATTTCCAATGGGCCTGACTAGCAGGAGCTGTCCAAGGTGCTGGAATGCTCACTGCTCTCTGTGGTGGAAGAGAACGGATTGCAAGGCGAAAGAAGAGACTGGCCACAATTTATTTGGGAGGAAGGTAGGCACTCTCTTTGTTCCGCTATCCCTTATTAATCTACACTACAAAAGCATCAACAGACTAAAGCAGCCAGAAAGGGAGAGGGAGTGCAAGTCTGCCGGCAGTCACAGGGGAGGGAGTACACCATGAGCCAGACTGCTTAAAACCAGTAGGAATGAAACACACATCATTTCACGAGGAATAAGCCATTTCCAATGGATTACGAGCTGTGCTGTAATATTTTCTATGTATTTTTGCCTCCTCAGAGTACATTCAAATGAGGCACCGCAGACAGCCAAGTGTGATTGCGTTTGATGGTGCTGCAATTTTCTGTGTAGTAAAGTGGAGAGATATTATCCACGCTCTCCTGTGTTGGACCACAGAACTGGGTGTCATTGGCACACACCCATTATCTATCTGCTCATATTGTTGCATCTGGATTTAAAGAGGAAACATTCTTTTTTTGTTTCCTCTCCACTCTTACATTGTAGTCAACTTTAAAGGCCAAAGCCTTGATTGTGAAGATTAAAAGGATACTGTCGTATGAGGATGCAAGATATTACACTGTGGACTACTTCATCATAAAATGCACTTTAGCTGAAGAAAGACAGTCCAAATCCAAGTCTGTTTTATGGTGCTGAAATATCCTTTCAGATTGCACTGAGATCAACCCTGCAGAAGGGCTTCTGCTGATAAAGTCACAGTATTCTACTGCTCATCTAGACATTGCTTCTTGGGTATGTATATGTTGTATCTGCATGTTTTATATAGCATTTATATACATGATCACTTTGTGGCAACTGCACTTAGCTGGCATATAAAGTGTAATATGCTCTGAAGAAATTTTACTTAAAGCATAACCAAAGCAAAGTAATCCCACTTGTCTATGCCTGTAATAGAAAATAATATTTCATGATGAAGCTTTCCTATAAGAGTGTTTCTTCTTCTATTACATTGCCAGCTGCTAAGTTGTTTTGCTTTGGGATATAATGAATAATAGATTGTAGAAACATATGTGTTCATTTCGGTCCTGTATGACTCAGAGAATGGAACTTTTGGGTGAAACTACATATATATATATATATATATATATATATATATATATATATATATCTATACCTACATACAGGTTGGTATGAGCACATGCAGAGAGAGATTGGATAGAGAGATTCTCCTGTGAGATAGAAGCTCGACTGAGCACATAAATGATGGTATCAGAACGGGCAACACTAATGTGAAGTCAGCACAGGTCAAGGATGAATTATTTACCCTTTTTATTCCCCTCCTTGTGCACTTGTGGCTATGGGAAGAGGATGCTCTGGCTCCTGAATGGTGGCATTGGCATGGAATTCTTTCATTTGGACTGACATGGTGTTGCAGATTTGTTTATGCTAATAGAAGACATACACAAATGTAACACAAATCTTAGTAACCATGGCACCCTGAGGCATGCTAGTATTTCACGTCTCCAAGTCTGGAAGCATAAACTATGCATGTGCAACAGTACATACAAAATGATGAGTATAAGACACTAGTCGTAAGTAATATTACATTGATTTATAACATAAGGAGCAATTATTTACTTTAAAATATTCTGTTTATATATCATATATATTGTATCAATATCATATTATATACCTATCTATCTATCTATCTATCTATCTATCTATCTATCTATCTATATCAATCATATACTCTATAAATGGGTGCACAAAGTGTTAAGTGTAATGACCTGTTCACATTTTCGTTGGGTCATGCTCTTGACATCCCTGGGACATTATATCCTTGCAGTTCTCTATCACACTCTCAATTGTATTAATATACTACAGAAAGTTAGTTTTATAGGGTGCGACACATTTTTATTACTTGTCAGGTTTATTTATATAAGTATGTGGCACCTATGCGAAGATTTTAGTTTTATCATCATGATAACATGTAGCTTGTACTTGGACATTTTTGTTGGCAGGGATTCTAAGCTGTTTGAGGATTCATCTGGTTAAAGAACATTTTCTCCTTTGGGAAAGGAGAATTATGTATAAATAGAGAGTAAGACCTTGAGTTGTCCTCTTCTGTCATGTTGTTATAATAGTATTCTGATATATCTGTTGTTAGGAAAGCTGGGTGACCATCAATATAACCAGCACAGCAACTTCCATAAGAGTAGTTACCCAGTTTTCCAATGCATATGAGAGATAACACTGCATTATACTACAGCATGTATTGATATATATCTGCTTATGTTTTACTGAATCACCACACCGATTCATTGTAACATGATGTCTGTGACCATATTCAGTACCACACAACTTTCATAGAGACAGACACATAAGTTTGCACAGTTCGATAACAGATACCTTATAGATTTACTGGTGACTTTTAATTTAGGAAAGTGCTCTTTAATGTGATTGAAGACCTTGGACGTTCAGAAAAGAATCTTGCATTTTGCACAGGGTATGCTGCAGCTTTTACAACTTCACCTTTCTGCTTATGACTATAGCAGGCCCAAAACAACCATCCATCAGAACAGATACTGTATCCAAAGCGGGTGCTTTGAGTCAGAGACAGGTGCACAGATGGGAATGCAGATGCATGACCTTAAAAAGGAGACACAATTGGGTCTGCTATGTTATTAGTCTCAGCTGTAACTTACAGTGTGTGCTTTGTGCTGTAGCCATCCATTAGTGGTAAAGCTTTGTATTTGCAGTAAGTATTATGGAAATATTAGGGAAATTGGACCAAATGACTTGGTTTTACTTGCTGTAGATGTGCAGATGTCCATTAGCTGTATGATGTCCTATTCTTTTTGTTTATATAAACAGGGTATATATATATTCTTTTTCAAAGAAATATTGAATTGTATTGTAATGTGGGACACACACTAGTCACAAAAGTGAAATGTTAACCTCTCTGTGCCGGAAATCAACTTTAAGACTAAGGCCTCACGTAGCATCCCGTAGCAAAAAAATGTTTCCATAGGTATAATTGACATAATTGACCGCAATGGATTTGGAGATATCAGTGTGTCTGCTGCACATATTTTGCCACGAACTGGGAATGGGATTCATTAGAATCTCATCTACTTTGCTGTGACTGTACAACATCTCGTTTTTCTCAGCGGTGTTTAGACCACGTGGGACCCTGACCTAAAGGGATTTTCCAGTGCCTAACAAAATTTTCTTGAAGGCAGAGAATGTGTCAAAAGAAAAAAGTGAGACCCAACCCTTCTTCTCTCAAACATTCAGCAGGACCTCTGCAGTGATAACATATCTGGCTACAGTACCTGACCGCTGAGCATGATGTCATCACTGGAGACTAACACAGAAAACCAGGATCTCCTATTGGGACAAAATGTTGAACAAGAGTTAAATATCACTTCTTTTTTTTTTTTTTTTTTTTTTTAATTTCAACTGCTTCTCTGGCCTGAATACATTTTATCTTGGGAGGGAAACCCCTCTACAGGGAACCTATCCCATGGAACCTGCAGTCTTATCTGCAGAGAGCATGTTAGAGAGCAGGAGGAGCTGAACAGCTTGATATATTGTGTAGTAGAAAAAAAAAGTCAAGAGGGCGGTCCTATGAGTGACAGTGCATAAAACTATTACTCAAAGAACGCCTCCTTGACCTCTTAACATAGAAAGAGAAGTTATTTTAAAGGATAAAATGGAATTTATACCAAATTTTTCCCACAAAACTATATAACAATCTGCTTAGCTCCTCCTGTTCGTCTCTTTTAATATTGATGGCTTATTCTTTGGATAGGTCAATAATATTACACCTGTGAGGTTCTACTATATTTGCAAACAGTGTAGCTCCCAGTAATGATGCCCTTCTCTTTCACTTTTCAATTTTGATACTGCTGCCCTGCCCCATAGCCTTCAATGGGGTGCTGCAATACTAAAACTGACCAATCATATAGCAAGTGAGCAGTATGGCTCCCGGAATATTATTATTAGATGATTTGCAGAGGTCCCGGGCATCAGACATATATACACATATAGTTACATAGTTGATGAGATTGGATAAAGACATTAGTCCATCAAGTGCAACCCCTATCAATATTAGAAACTGGACAACCCCTTTCAGGGTGGAATCACAAATGCAATTTTGGATACAGCTTTTAGGCTAAATCCTGAAATGAATTTAAAAAAAAAAGAAAGAAAGAAGTATTGGTATTACCTTTTTATTTTTCTGCTTTTATTTAAAAAAAAGCCCCAAAACTAAGTGAATGTGTGATTTCAGCCTAAATTTTGACCTCAGATGAACTTTGAATTTGTAACAGAAAAAATAGTTAATTCCTTTTTCTGGACATCTAATGATCACACCAGGTAGAGTTATCTAGTGCTGTACCTCTGTATGTCTGCTTAGGTTTCACACTATTCTTAAAGGGGTTATCCGGTTTCTAGGATAGGCTATGATAGATGATAGATCAGTGGGGAGCCGACACCCATGACCCCCACAGATTGCAGACCCCCATCAATGTTAGAAACTGGATAACGCTTTAAAGCAAAAATTCTTCTGCTAGATACTTCAGTACATTAAAGTTTATACTGAGATATAAAACATTCTACGTATCAAAGGCTTTGATTTGTGGTGATTTTAGTGTGGGTTTTTTTTGGTTCTTTATAGGAGATAAAAAAAATATGGAGTGCACCATAGGTTTTCATAGTACGTTATGTCCCTGTAAAGGTGACCCCAAGGTAGATTTTATATCAGTGATTTCTTATAGTGTAACCTATTTTTTTTTCACATTTCAATGGAAATAAGTACAATGTATGCATTGTCATCAGTGTCAGAGGTTATTAGGTCACATTAAAGGTTAGTAATTCTTTGTCTCCTGTCACAATACACCACTTTAAAGAACTGCATATTCAGCTGTTTAACATGACCTTACACTCAGCAGTTCCTTTATTAGGTGTAACATCTCCTATTCTATATCCTATACTAAAGGTCCCTATTAAAGATCAAGCCACTCTACAGACTTTTACAGTACATTGAGCTTATGACTAGAGCATTGGCAACTTGCTTCTCCAGACCCAATACAAGTCTCCCCCATTTAATTGCTTTCCAATAAAAACTTGCCAGTGTTGAGTATTAATGGGCCACAGTAGCCTTTTATTAAACAAACACATAAATAGCCTAACATAGGCAGTACAACCAAAATATGAGAATAAAGGCCCTTGCTCATAACCAAGAGTTTTCCCAGATAGCACACTGACCCATTCATTTCTGTCAGCCCATGCACGTGACCGTGTATTATACTGATCATTGTGCGGGCCCTCAGTCCGGGCTGCAAAACTCAGGAAAGGTCCTATTCCTATCCAGTTTTGCTTTCTGAACATGCACATAAAAAAAAAAAACGGATAGCATAATAGACCATTACCATCCATCATATGTCCGTTAACCATAGAAATTAATGTTAAAAAAAATAACAGACACTTCACATTTGTTATAAGTCCTTTATTTTGAATGGAGCCAATAGTCCTGCATCCAGCGCTATTATCTCCGCCAAAATAACGGACCTGTGACGGATTTGATGGAAACAGACACTAATGGATTTTAAAACAAATCCCATTGAAATCAATGGGATTTTCAATGGATCTTGTGTCTGTTAACTGATGGATGAAAACAACGGACAATAACATTAGTAGTGTGAATACTCCCCAAACCTGCTGAGACTAACCGTTCTCCAGTTTGGCATCCAGTATGTCTCACCCACTGCTTATCCTTCTTCATTTTTTTAGGTTCCATTTAGACTACCTTTTTTTCACCCCTATCTAACCTGTTTCCCCGTTCCTCTATTTCCTCCCCATTAACCTTTAACCATTTATATTCCCTCCTTTTAAACCAGTCATCATGGCCTCCCCTAGGCTTGCAGTCACAAGTCCAGCTTTCTCGTGTTTGCCCTGTGACCAAAAAATTGTGCTATTTGTCTGCAACTTGCTGTAGTGCTATTATTTTAGGGTTGCATTTGCCTTTAGCTAAACAACCAAATTGGGCACAGTCACACCTTTCATTGCAGTCTATTATTGCAAAGTCTTGAGTCACCGCCACCTGTGACCATTAATTCAGTAGATTGTGTGTTTTGGGATTCGCAAGATTTCAGATTGTCAACCTTTAGAAATGATACTGCATTGGAATATTGTGACATGCTGCACAACCAAAGTCACCAAGCACTGTAACCCCAGCCTAAGGCCACATGTACAGCAGCCTGTATTCACCTACTAAGGAACCTATATAAGCTGAATTTCAGCAAGTTCCCCTTTTCAGAATAATGTTTTTTCTACAGGGTGAAGACTCTAAGGGCAGGTTCACATGAAGGAATTTAGAGAGAAATTTGAGGTGGCCTTCTGCCTAAAATTACTCTCACGAGGTATACACATGGAGTAAAGTGGCGCTGATTCTGCCACAATAACTCGCGGCAGAATTGGCACTGATAAAAAGACTCCCATTGACTTGGGAGGCTTTTTAACCCATTTATTTCAATGTGTTCCGTGTGTTAAACGGAACCCATTGAAGTCAATACGAGTCTTTTTACCAGCGCTGATTCTGCCGTGAGTTATCGTGACAGAATCAGCACCACTTTACTCCGTGTGAACACCCCCTTAGGCTTTGTAGAACCAGCAGTGGAAAGCCAAAGCAGAGCTTTGCACATATTGGGGCTGCTCATCATGAGCCTCATGCTATGCTTTCTGCGGCAACTGTAGCAAGCATGCTCAAAAGAATAAGCAAATCTGCTTCAAAGTCAGCTCCAAATCCTCTTTGTGAACACAACCTTATAATAAATATATATCAGTGAATTGCTATTCAGGCATTTGCAGTAAAAGGGTTCAACCACATGGTTAAGTGCGGATAGGAAGCTGACATTGCAATACAAACACTATGGGCTAATACCTCAGGACCATTTTCCACTTGTGTATTGTAAACCAGACCACAAACATTACTGAGCTTTCTACCCGCCTTTCAGTTCACCACTAATGAAGTTACATTTAGAGGGTCACACAGCAAAGGACTGAAGTAGGTATTTGCTTACAGTATATATCTATATTGGATAGAAAACCTGGCTTATCGTATTCCCTGAACATATTTCCATACATTTTATAGGCTTTGGCCTGATTTGCATATCTTGTTTGACTGTGAAATTAGCAGCTGAACACTTAGAGCTGGGGCCACAAGGGATGGCCTACATGCTCTAACATGTTAAGATGGAAGACGTCTCCGTGCTCTCCTCTAATGAACGGCATCTGTGCATCCTCCTCCAACCCTGATGTCAGCACTTTGGCTATACAGCTACTAGGGCAGAGGATCACAGGCGGCATTTACTGTGCAAGAACAGTCAAACTAATAAAACCTCCATTCACACTAGCATCCTCCTCTGTCTTGTGCTTCGAGCCTAAACTGTGTACGACATGGATAACCGCCCCTACCTTACACATTATGTTACTGTAACTGCGCCACTAGTGTGTTTTGTAATGGGTCCTGTGAGTCGGCCTACTCTGCATTATTGTTCAAAAGATTCAGGCAGGTTTGGAAAAAAGGTTGCAAAGTAAGGGTGCCTTCACACGGAGTTACGCTCCGTGCATTTTGTCCATTTTACACGTGTAAAAATACACCTGTAAAATATAGTAAGCCATTGAGTTCAATGGCTTACGCACGTTTTTTTGAGCGCGTATTTTTGCACACATAATTTTGCGTACACAAAATTCTGCATGCAAAAATACGCGCATAAGCCATTGAACTCAATGGCTTACTACATTTTAAACGTGTAGTTTTACACGTGTAAACAGGGGTGAACCTAGTCTTTGTGCCGGGAGGAGGGGAGCGGAGTGGAAGGGGCGGCGTTAACAGGCAGGGAGGGGCGGCCACTGGAGCAGCGCTGCATCCACAGGGCTACCGCTCGGTGACAGTGACGCTAAGCCAGTCCAGGACAGCAAAAATCCTACACCCTCTCCCCCCCGGCATAGCGCCGCCTGAAGTGGTCGCTTCAGGTCGCCTCATGAGAGGTGCGGCGCTGCGTGTAAAATGGACAAAATGCACGGAGCGTAAATCCGTGTGAAGGCACCCTAGGAATGCTTTCCAAAAATATATGTAACAATAGCTTATTTTTGTCAGTTTACAAAATTCGGTGAATGAACAAGAAATAAATCTAAATTACATCAATATTTAGTATGATCACACTTCAACTCCAAGACGGCATCTTCTTTTTTAGATGCACCAGCTGACAGTTTTTGATGAAAATCAGCAAGGAGGCTGTTCTTAGAGAACTAACCACATCTTCTTTGGATGTAGACTTGCTCAAATCCTTCTGTCTCTTCAAGTTATCCCAGACAGACTGGATGATTTTGACATCAGGATTCTGTGGGGGCCAGCCGCAATAGTAATGTATAGACTCTTCCATAAAGTAGTGGGAAAAAAAACAAGCTTTAAAAAAATATAATAAAAAATAAGATAAATAAAAGTTCTAAATCCCTCCTTTCCCTAGAATACATATAAAAGTAGAAAATGACTGTGAAACACATACACATTAGGTATCCCTGTGTCTGAAAGTGCCCGGTCTACTGAATATAGGGTATCTGCAGTGTTCCTGTTCCGTCAGGAAGGGGTTAAAAGGAGCACTGCAGATACCCTATAGTCAGCCAGGCTGAATTCCAAGTGGGGGAAAAAAACCCAGTCCTCAAGCTCGGGGAAGGGGCAGACAGATAACCAAAACACCCCCTCCCCTTTCCCAGCACCCAGCAACTACTGCACCCAAAAACTCCAGCCATTTTAATTCTTGAAATTTCCCAGTAGCTGCTGCATTTCCCCCCTAGGCTTCTACTCAAGTCAATAAGTTTTCCCAGTTTTTTGTGGTAAAATTAGGGGCCTTGGCTTACATTCGGGTTGGCTTATGCTCGAGTATATACGGCCACCGGCGTTTCGTAGATATAATTGACATGCTGCAATTTTCAAAACTGTCCCCTCTGTGATTTTTTCCGCAAAGTGGGGATGCGATTCGCATGAATCCCATCCACTTTGCAAGTACTGTAAAACACCGCGATTTTTCCCACGGCGTTTCTGCTGCTGGCAAATCGCAGCATTTCCAGCCCGTGGGGCTCCGGTCTTGTAAAGTTTTTTAGTACCACTTTGTGTTATTAAAAAAAATAAAAAGACTAGTGAAAAAAAGACACGATTTCCCTCCTATTTTGTCTATATTTTCCCGGATATAAAAAAAAAAAAATTAAAACACATTCAAAAATAAAAACAACATAAAAATAAAGCCCTATGTGTCACCAAAAAACATGCAGAAATTAGTTTAATAACACATATGATAAAAATGCTACAGCCCTCAAAACTGCACACACAAAAAAAACCCTAAAATGTGTTTGGTCTGGAAGTGGGGTAAAGGATCTGGTATGGAAGTGGTTAAAATAAACTTAACGGGTGATTGCTGTTGCTATATCTAATATGATAGAGGGAGAGAAGATGAGCTCGGTGATGTATAGGATTACATGATTTGTAGCAGAATTTCTGAATAAAAAGCAGAGTAAATCTTGGCAAGACTCCTAGGAGAGACAGTAAGAGTCCTGTGCCACACACAGTGATTGATATCTTTCCCTATATCAATATGTATATAGACATTGTCAATCATTTTGTGTGGGTGGAGTAATGAAGACTTTCAAGTCTCTTAAACCTGTGTAAGTAGAGCTCGTCACATCTCCATTTACCATATCCTGATCTCACAGAACTTAAAGGGGTTCTCCCATATCAGCCTTTCAGCCAGTCTGTATGCAGTGTCTGCTTCTCACTTCCTGTATTTCTTTCTCTTCCCTGCCCTCCTGCTGAAAGGGACAAACAACACTTCTGCAGGTCAGATCATCTGCAGATTCTTGTACAGAACAGACTCTGTGTTATCTGTGTGTGTACATAGAGAGATAACAGACCAGGCTTTATCAGTGTAAACAATGGGAGGAATAAGGTCACATAGCCGGCAAACAAAGCAGAATTTCTAAGGAATATATTTAGAAAAAGGCTTCAATTTTCATAACCTAACAGTATGCTTAGGATCCTTGAGATGGGACAACCCCTTTAACAGGCAGATTCAGTTTAAGGGCAACAGCAGCAACATAGAAAGTTCACAAACTGACTTGTTGCTTAGGAGGCATCCTATGACAATACCATGATGAAATGACAGAGCTCTTCTGGTATTTATAGCCTATTCTATTGTTTATGCTCGCCTATATAATTATCTGTATGCTTTATATCATGTACCTGTGTGGCTAAAAATGAACTAAATAAAAGGGATGTCCACACACTTTGGGCCATATGGTACGTATATACACCTGACTACACTCAGGAGGGGGATTGTTACTGTGTGCATTATTCTTCTCCCGCCTAAGCTCTTATAATGGTAGATGCACAATCCCTTCTCTAAGGGACCAGATGGATCTACTATGCCTTTCAGTCATTACCCAAAATGTCAGGACTGTAAGTTTTTATTGACAGACCATTTGGCATATTGTTGGTCTGAAGTGCAGAAGAGCAATTCATGATAATGCCTATCTATTATGATGCGGCTGTTGTCTATACTGTGCAGATGAACTCTCATACATTACTTCCCAAACGCTCATGAGAACGCTCCTAATTTCCTCTTACGTTTTGTTCTCTGCCAGGTGGAGTCTTCCCTTAAGGTTCAGAATTTTGACCTTTCCATTGCACGTCTTGTTCAGTTAAGATGTCCCATGAGTGTCCTTTGTTTGTATATTGCTGTGACTCTAAGGACTGCACCTGTGCCCACCCGGCTAATTGTAGTGAGTGCTCCCAATGCTTAGCATCCAGATGTACTGTAGTTTAGGGAAAGTGCTTGCCTTTAGGAAAACTGGCAAGCATGCAGATATTGTTGCTAAGTACATGTAGCAAATAGAAATAAGTAGTGTTTTCTAGACATACAGTATTTGATGGTGTGCTTCGACTGATATCAAGGTGGCCAAACTCAATGATTTACTCTCAGCACAACAAGATATATTATTCACTTGAAACTTTCCATCACCTAAAAGGTTAAACAATCCCTTACCAGACGTAGCTTGTGTATTCAGGTCTTGGCTGTGAAAATCATGCTCTTGTTTTGTCCTTGTCTCAAGACAATGACACTTCCCAAACAGCAGTAAAGCATTACCAGATTGTCTAGAAAATGACAATGACTGTTTATATTGTCAAACAATGTCAGATCTCCCAGCTTCAGGGTTTTTTGGTGAAATATACCAAATATAACTTGTGTTTAGTTTCCGAAACAGAATTATAAAGTTTTACTGCAAGTGTCATTTTTTATTAATTTTGATTTATTTGGTAACACAAATTGTAAAGCCCCTGTCCATTGGGACTATTAGAGCTTAACAGGGCTCTCAATATTAAACCAGCCATAGTACAATGTAGGGAACAACATTGCTGATGGGGAGAACAAACCATGTAGTGCCAATTTCCAGGACATCATGCCTCCAATGGATTGGGTCGCAACCACTTTCTTGTGCTGGTCATGACCCTGTTTTTTACGTCACTGGCACAAAGTGCTCAACTGATACATGAAATATCAGGGTTTGGAGATTTGCCTGCTTTTACAGAAGTTAGGGAGGTCACTCCATGGGCTGATGCCAATTGCCCCATCAGAGGAAAAAATATTTTCCCAAATCCATATATGGAAACTGGACTAAGTCTCTGGATCAAAATTCTCTCCCAAAAATTTCTAGGTCCCATAATATATGATAATCTTACTTTCAAGAAAGGCATCCAGACCGCTCTTGAACTTGTACAAGTTATCAGTCATTAGCATATCTTGTGTCCATGGGTTTCATAGTCTTATTGCTCTAACTGTAAAAAAGTCCTGCCTATGACCATGGTATGGCCTTTTTTCCTGCAGGCGTAGAGAATGTCCCCTAGTCACAGTTACATTTACCAGTCTAAGATCATTGGAAAGGTTTCTTTTCTCTCAATTTCCATGAATTTTAAATTTCGTCTCCAACTTAAGCAAATATATGACATCATCACTTCTTCCAATATAACATTTACGTTTCTATACACAGGTGTTAGTTGCAGGTGTCTTCAAATATGGAAACTACAAATATGCCTTGGCTAAGAAAGATTTAGGCATCATGCATGCTAGTAGGTTCTGAATGTACTGCATATATACCAATATCAGATATACAGCCTATAATATTCTATGCTTCATACTATACCTCCATGTGTATCTTGTTATTGTACAGAAAGTATAGCATAGCATGCTATATGTGAGTGTTCCCTAAAAAGGTTTTAGGCCACATGATCACTTCTGCTTTACCATGATGCTAGAATAGCTGCAAACCCTTCACAATTTACAACATTTCTATTGGATTAAGGTCAGGACTTTGACTTGGCTCTTCCAAAACTTTATAGTTCTTTAACCATTCTCTGATAGAATGACTTGTGTGCTTAGGGTCATTGTCTTTCTGAATAGCCCACATTCTCTTGTGATTCAGCTCCTGAACAGATGTCCTGACATTGGCATAATTCAGAATTAGTTGTTCCATCAAGGATGTGAAGTCCTCTTGGTCCAGATGCAGCAAAACAGGCATACAGGTCCAGATGGATGGCAATTTTCTTTATAGGGAGCAGAGACTTTCTATTTGCAATCCCACCAAACACACAATTGTTGTTTTGATGGTGGACTCGTGAACATTACCATTAGGTAATGTGAGAAGGAGCTTTGGTTTCTTAGAGGTTACCTTGTGTTCATTTGTGGATAATATACTCCTTGCTGTTTGGCATGATCTTTATTGGTCGATCACTCCTGGAGAGGGTAATGATGGACTTGAGTTTCCTAAATTCTCATAATCAAAATATGGCTGACATAGTAATCTTGCAAACAGAAGCAATGACTCATAAAGCCTTAATATAGCCAGTTCCCTTAGTGAAAGATACAACCTGACATTGTGTGTATTTGCACATCTACTATATACAGACTTGAAATAACAAGCCCTGGCATACACTGGGAGTCCTAGTGACTAGAACATGCTTTGCATAAATGTGAGCCAAGTGAATGAACTCTTGTTTTTCCCATTTCCCAGAAGAACCGTTACGAGTGTAGTAGCAGCGTTCAGTGGTCCCTGTGGAATAATACAAAGTGAAATGTTGCAATATACTGAAAATTGTTGATATTATGAATGCATTAATGGGCATAATATACAAAAGTGAAATAATCTAGAGGGTAGGTATACACGATAAGTTATCAATATTAGGTATGTGGCTATAGTAAAGTCTATAATGTACATTTGCAGATACAGTAGTGGTAACTTTATCCATGTATATGGTTTATAAATATACTACCAGCAGTGAGATTGCTGTGAATCCTTGTAGAAAACTAGTGCAGGTAGCTAACTGAAATCATGTACTCCTTAGAGTCTGATCAGCGTCTATGGATATTATATTGATTTAGTCCAACTTCAACTGTATATTGTTAGGGTAACAGATGCAGATCTGAGCCAAAAGTGAGAACCAGTACTAGATACATTAATCAAAATGGCTAACAGGGCGCCATGTATCCAAAGGGAATGTCAGAGAGGCCGACTTGGTAACAAAACCGGTAGAGCAGTACAAAAACAGGTTCAGGAAGCAAAGGTCTAGTGGCAAGCCGGGGTCATAAACAGGAACAGGCACAGTACAAAAATCAGTAGGCTAAGGCAGGGTCAGAGGTCAAGGCAAGTGGTCAGAAACAGAGGCAATCAGATAACGAGGAATGCTTACTACTAGGACACGAGATACAACTGAATAGCCAGCGGCGGTCTGGAACCAGAGCCCTCCTTAAATAGGCTCTGGCCCGCCTGTAGTCCGAAAGCCAGAAGTCCCCCATCCGACTGAGGAGGAGACTGGCAACCCTCACACAACGCTACGGAGGATACGGCTTGCCTCCGAGACCCAGAAGCCAGGACTCGGGAGTGCAGACAGGAGAGGGCTGGCAGCCTCCACCCAGCGCTGCAGAGGCTCCGGCCCTGTTCCTGACATATACAAGAAGTTTTGTGAATAGCCTGTGGTGTAAGTAATAGTGTCTGAAAAATAGAGATCTGATCAGTCCCTTGTTGTTTGTAGTTTCAGCCAATTGAATGGTGTTTTTTGATCCGTCCACATAATGTGAACTTTAAAGAGTGTTAGACATTGGGATAACACTTTGACAACTTTACTGTGAAGTGAATACTTAGGCACACTATGCTATCGCTATAACATAATGTAACTGTTTAGTTGGTAGCTGTTACATATTCGGTACAGATATTTTATGACACATATGGTATAGTATCTAGGTGCAGCATTGACTGTTTCAATGTGGTGCAAAGTGTTACATGTCAGTTTAAAGTTGGTGCACTAGGTATGAGGGGATGTACAATGGTAAGCCCAGTTTCTAGTAGCTGGTCCTGACAAAATACTAAAAAGGACCTTTTACCACCTCCGCCCACCCACTCCAGTATTTAGCATCTGTTAAAATGTGCCGCTCCACTGACTCCAGCACAGTTGGAAACTCCTATTAGAATAATAGACATATAACATACAATAGGTGCTGCTAGTTTTGGTGACTGATATGCTACTTAAGCTTTGTACTGTGAGGTATTGTTGGCGTCTATAAAGAATCCAGTCCATAAGTTGCTGTCGTATGTCAGACTGATTATGTGCCATGTTTCCTATATATTGTATAAAAATGAATGACAACATGATTGACTAAGCCCAGAGGAAATCTCTGTTATATGCCCACTTATTTTTCACTTTACTAATGTATAGCTACAGCATTTTCATAAACATGGCGAAGCTGGAAGAAGGTAGAATCAGATAACACTGAATGTTCTATTATTGTAGTGCTTATAATCTGAACCTACAGATCTGAATTGGTTTATATGTTGGTTTATGGCTCTTCCCAATGACTTAATGCCCACCTTGATGATTTATTAAACTAGCTTCAGTCCATGCTGATCCAATGGCCACCCTGATGATTCATGGTTATTTAATGAAATCACTCTTAATTCAGTTGTAATCCCTACGTGAGTGAATGTTTTAGTCATCATCCCTGCTGATCTAGTGGAAATCACTGCCAGCTACTGTAGAATTCATCCCTAAGGAGTAGCTGCCATAGTCATGTGATGTGATGACATCATCATACTGTAGATGACACATCAGAAGACAAACACAAGATCAGTAGGGATGCAATCAGGTTCAATTGGTGAATGATAGAAAATCTGTAATATACGTACGCTATGCTACAAAGTATGTTCTTTTTTTCAACGAGCGACAGTTTTAGTGTCCTTTGTTCTCTCATTATTGGTCTGAAAGTGGCCAACTCTATCAAAATGTAATATTAGGTAATAAAGACCTGCAAACATGTTAGAATTGTTACATTTATTTAACATCATTTTGCATAGTTAAAAATATCTGTAACAACTAGATAAAATGTAATACTGCTTAAATACACCCACTGTAGTAGAGATGAGCGAGTACTGTTCGGATCAGCTGACCCGAACAGCACGCTCGCATAGAAATGAATGGACGTAGCCGGCACGCGGGGGGTTAAGTGGCCGGCCGCCGTCAAAGCGGAAGTACCAGGTGCATCCATTCATTTCTATGGAGCGTGCTGTTCGGATCGGCTGATTCGAACAGTACTCGCTCATCTCTATAAATGAGTATGCACAGGCTAGATTGTAACCAACAAATCTAAATCTCAATTTACAGCATTTTATACATATTATATGTTGTATATTACCAGGGTGAAGTAGTCGCCACAAAGAAGCTATTCAGTGTGACAAATACGCAATAATAGGACATCTGGCACATACTTTTTCATATCATTCTACTTGTAAGAGGGTTTTGTTCCTAATTTAAATGAAATCTCTTAAACTTCTACTGCACCATATGGTGCACCCAAGCGTTTTTCAGGAACTGTGTATTTTGCTAAATTAAGTAAGTATGGAGGCGATGTAATGCTGAGTGTATAAACACACCAGAAATGACTACACGCTAACATAAGATATGCCAGTTGGCATGTTGGCAGACTTTGGAACTTAGCTGTTATGAAATGTTATGTCTTCTGTAGCGCGGCGCAGTGTTAGAGAGTCAAGTGGTGTCATATTGTATGTGTCCATCCCTCTACATTATCTACCACAATTCTGCAGTCTAGTACATAATGTATATTGACCATATTGGTCTGAACATTCATTGTTAAGTATAAGGAAGGTTTTTATTCCTTTTTACAAGAAATTCATGGGATAAATTCTGCTTAAAGGCATTGTATTAACACAGCTCAAGTGCAATAAGTATACTAGAACCACAGTGGTTTGTAAGTGGTTTCATGACCATTATAACTCAAAGGGCCCAGATTCCTTACATTCCACGCCTGGTTAAAAATCAGCTTTTGTATGTGGTGGCGGAAGCATGTCTGTGTTGTACATATTACACGTTTGTTTCTTAATATGAGAAGTTACTGAATATCTCTTATTTGTGTAATACTTTTATAGAAAGCAGAAGTGGAATATTCTCTAAATCAAAATGAGTGTTGATTTTTTGGTAGCCAATGGCCTATCCACCAATTTTGTTACGGTAATGATGAAATGATGTTATTAGAAGAGATTAATGGGAGCAAGCAGTAAAGGCAAGAATATGTTTTATCCCACAGGATCACCCGACAATTCAATCTTTAGGGGGATCTCTTAGGATCAACTGATACATTAGATCTTACTTGTCCTTCTTATCCACCTCTATAAGCATTTAGTATGCATCTATGGCTAAGCATAGTAAATGTACAGTAAATGTGAGGTGTTCTAGGGTTTGCCTGATCAGGACCACCCCTGTGTATTGGAAATACTTTCTGTTCATGGTAACAGATTATTGCTGTGGGTTAGGGAATACTCACTTTTCAGCTGCCCCCCTGAAATGGTGTGTCACACAATGACAACTTGCCCACAGGTATGTTTGGCGTTTCCTATTGGCCACCAATCTACACCAAAATCTTTGCATTTTGTTCTTGGGTGGCTCATGTCCTCTTACAGCAATAGTGCACTCTAGATACCCCTGATCACAGCCAATGTCAGTGTGCCCCAGTCTTCCTATAGACCCCTCCCAAACCTCAACAATAAGGGCTATTTGGTTCCTGCTGTTCTTGCTACTATTGTCACATGTTTGTCTTACATATTTGACTATGTCTACTTGTGTGAATTCTGCCTATCTACAGCTTACGACTTAACTGCTTTGACCCATGGCCTGTCTTTCTACAGTTCCCATCTGTTGCATTAGTACTATGATTTGGTGCTTTCAGTCTCTCTACATGCTTGACATTGCTAACAGAACCTACTCCTGGTTTAACAACCTCTGGATTCCCTGTGGGTAATTCCATTTAATAATATATAACTCACAATCCCACAGTTGGTTTAGCCCAAAATGAAATCCATTAGTGACGCAATGGATCTTCATCTCCCACTGACCTTACTATAAAATAAAAGGATCTTACTACCCCAAAAGAACATAGGACAGGGTTGAGATATGAAAGCCTAAGTGTGAGGACAAAAACAATCCTTCCTTGTAAATTGAATATATTAAAGCTATTAATAATACTCGGTATGCTGGATCTAAAACCTGATATCATGTCTAAATCTAAAGATTACTCTATAGATATGTAATATACACCAGGGATGTCCAGGGCAGTGCAGGTGTAACCATTTGGATGATTTACATGACCTTTTCTCTTTGGTTTACAGGGCAACATACCTGCTTTTAAGTTATCTTCTCCAAGATGATGACTACAAATCAGGAGGACGATACTTTGGGCACATTTCTCCAATATATTGAAGATATGGGGCTTAAGGCCTATGATGGCTTGGTAATACAGAATGCTTCAGACATTGCTCGAGAAAATGATCGACTGAGGAATGAAACAAATTTGGCTTATTTGAAGGAAAAGAATGAAAAAAGACGAAAGCAAGAAGAAGTCATTAAACGGTAAATGTGATTGCTGACGACTATTACTATAAATTATCACATTCTGTATGTTCAGAATCTTTATGCCATAAGTGTGCTGAATACATGTTACAGGGAATAGTCTTCCCTATGAAGAAATATGCTTTCTGTCCACACTATAGCAGACATTGGAAGACAGCCAAGCGGCTATTATCACTCAGTGTTTGCAATGCTTTTAAGTGCTGGAACACTTTTAACTCTTAATGTGCTTTGCGTATATGTATGAAACTCATAAGAGATATATTTGCATGTTTCTAGTGGCACCGGTTTTTCTTTGTCTGTGTATCTCTGTCTCTCCCATATCTCTCTTTCTCTCCCTCCCAAATGTATCTGTCTCTCCCCTATCCATGTATCGATCTGTGTGTCTGTCTATCTCTCCCATATCTATATCTATCTATCTATCTATCTATCTATCTATCTATCTATCTATCTATCTATCTATCTATCTATCTATCATCTATCTGTCTGTCTTGCTGAAGCTGAATACTTTTAACAGTGCTGGAATATACGTGTTATATTTGTGGTTTATGTGATGATTAACCCTCTTTAAGGCTAAGGCTCTACTTATTAGGCCGCAGCAAAAATCTCTGCGGAAAAAAATGCAGTTTCAAATACTTTTCATAGAAAACTTTCTGCTTCCATTATACCTATAAGGAAACCGCCAGCGTATCCGTAGGTATATTTGACGTGCTGCGATTTCCAAACTGTGATAGTGGCTGATTTAGTTGTAGGCTCCGCGGCTCGAGACTCCCTGCTGATGGGGCCCAATCAGCAGCGGAAAGCTGGGACTGAATGGCAATGCCCTGCAGATAATGAAGAGGATTTCATCTTCATTTTCCGCCATGTGAACTAGGTAATATGCAAAGGTATATGTCCCTACAGGGACCTAGACCCTGAAGGTCCCCCCCCCTTCCCCCCAAAGGACTCTATGTCACATAATATATTCCAATATTCTAAATGGCACAAGAAATATTACAGATTTGGGCTTAGGAGCTATAGGGGGAATTCACACGGAGTAACGCCGGGCGTGTATCACAGCCATACACGCCGGTGTTATGGCAGCCTGCCGAACACTTCCCATTCACTTCAATGGGAGCGCTCGTAACAACGGCGTTTGTGAGCACTCCCATTGAAGTGAATGGGAAGTGTTTGGCAGTCTGCCGTAACGTCGGTGTGTACGGCTGTGATAGACGCCCGGCATTACTCCGTGTGAATGCCCCCTTAAGTTACGTTTCTAATTGTTCCTTTAGTTATTTCACTGTTAGGGTGAGTTCACATGGAGTTTTTTGGAATCCTCCTCAAAATATGTCTCAAATAATGTGTTCCATTCATTTCTAAGGGAGTAAGTAGCAGATTTTTTTTTCTCTAGCTGATTCAGGTTCAGGAACAAAAAAGCGACATGACCAATCTTCTGGCAGCCTTAAAAATCCCAATAACAACTATTTTAGTTGCTCATAGCAACCAACCACCATGCAGGAGCAGAATACAAGATGGAAGCTGTGCCGTCATTGGTTGCTATGGGCGAATAAATCAGCTTTGTTTTTAGACAGTTTTTTTTATAAATCTGCCCCATTGTGCTATTGAAGCAAGTAAAACTGCTGTAACATTTGTCTCATTTTTATTCCAAATCTTAAATAGCAGCAGTTCACATTGCTGAACATGAGTCACCGGTATATTTAGTATTGGCAATGTGATATGCTCACTTTTGAGTTTCCTTGCTAAATCTGTAGAGTTTATCATGTTACTGAATTAATCGACAATGAGTAACCGGGCTCCTGACGTAAAATATTATACCTAAAGACTGGCTTTGTATAATACCTTATGTACCTTTGTACAATTCATATGCATCAAAATGTCATCATTAGAATATATAAAAGAATTGTTTTTAATAAAAACTTGCATTTTTACTGGTTTATAAAACCAGCAATGTCCATATCTCTATATGGTATATACATATTTAAAGGGATGTTCCAACTCCTATTTTTATTGTTGAATGATGCTCGAGAGGTGTCTATAAATCCCATTACTCACGTCTCCCTGTACCTCTGTATCTAGTGGTGGCAGGTCTGTTCTTCAGTTTACAGGTCCTAGGGAGGCCTGTTCTTTCAGGAGGGAGTCATTTGCCTTTCATAATGCTTCCTCCTTGGCATCCACCTGGGCTTGGTTATCTAGGATCAGGATATACCAAACCAAGCAATTTAACCTGGAAATCCTGGATGCAAGTCAGTATGATTTTCTCAATTCTATTCACTCAGCCAATATAAGTACCATCCTTATGTCATAATGCTGGCAAAGATGTGTAATTGTGCTCCGTGGTCCAGTCATTTCAATGAGATCAGCAGAGATAGCTGAAACGCTAGAGGGCAAAACAGCCCAACTTCTGGAGTGGTGAGTTTCCTAGTGGATAGGATGTCACCTCTTGTTACTGTAATACCCCTTTAATGGTCCCCACTTTCACCACTTTTAACTCTCAACTATTCACTATGCCCCATTCTTCTGGTTTCTGTACATTTGAAGTTTTCAGTAGCCCCACCAGTTTCAGCACTGACTATGCTAAGCTGGCTCTCTACTGTTTAGACTATCGGATCCAGTCCAGGACCACACCCCTGATAGTAGAGAGTCTAGGTAACATATTGGATGCTGAAATTAACAGCACTTATTGCTTGGGAATGGTGAGGGCTAGAGAAAAAATTCCAACTGTGCCAGAATCAGGGCCATTCTGAAGGATGCAAAGAGTTGGAATTTCTGAAGGTATTAAAAGATCCTTTTCAATTAGTTATACCACCTTTAGGAGTAATAATGGCAAAACTGAGGAATTTCCAGAATTAAAAGAGATTATAAAAAGATGTGAAATGGTAGAGTCCATTCAGGAGCTTAAAGAAAATGGTGAGAATTGGAATTCTCCAACAGGTGGCAAGACAGAGGCTATGTCATCCTGCATCACAGATCAATAGGGGAACTGCCATTGCGAGCCTTTATGGTTTTTACAGCGTCTTCAATGACTCCATCTTTAAGTCCTCACTGTTAACTAAACCTTGTGAAGCCAAATGCTCGGTGCAATTACTGAACAATTGTTGCGTGACAAGACCTTCTCCTGACTTTCCTTTCAAAGTTCTTCTACATTTGTTGAATATTGAATTCTAGTAAGGACCTTCCTCTTAGGACCACCACCGTTTTTATCTCTTTGTTCTTTCAGTAATATTCAAGAGAAATGAGAGCTCTTTTCCCTTTTATTTAATTTACTGTGTATTTTATTCTCTTTCTGAGGCCCATGGGAGCTCTGTTATGTTTTATAGATTTCCATCCTGTGACTTTAATGCAGTTCTGTTATTCCTAAGAAATGAAAGGAAGGTGATGCTGCTATATACTGTATATCTATATTTCACAAGGCGTAGTCAAGTTATCTTCAATGTTCAGTATTCTGATTATAGTATATTACATCTCATGTAGAAGTAAGTCACACATATAGTGGGAGATGTTCAGTAATGGCGAGAAATAATACACCTAGTCTATACAAGTCAGTCCTTTCTGTCTGCCCCATGTCCATGTTTTCCCTGGCTAGAACATGGACCCATTGAATTCTACATATCTACAACATATTCAGGTGTATCTTTTTTTCTGCACACCATTGTTCCACAGGGTAAAAAAAAAAACAAAAACAGAAGCATGTAATACTTTTTTAAAATTTTTGGACGGATTATGCACAATTAAGTCAATAGCAGAGATGAGCAAATCAGTTTGTACCGAGTCGGGTTCAACCCAAATATGTCTTGGACTAACAGAAAAGGCTTCAGACCCCAGCGTATACTAGGTGGAGGCCCAGGGAATGTGAACATTTTTTTAAAAAAACACCCATACTCACCTTCTGCTACCTCTATTAGGCCTCTTCACAGCGTCTGGTGCTCTTTTGGTGATTGAGCCTCAGATGTGACCTGGGTACGCCAAGTGTCATGACATCCATGTGACTGTTGGAGGCCCAATCACAGGCCTCAGTTGTGAAGCCCAGGCCAATGAAGGCAAGGTGGCCTAAAATGATAAGGGAAGGTGAGTTAGATTTTTTTTTTTACACATCCCCTGGGCCTCCACCTATTATACTCTGAGTTCTGAGGAAACTTCAGAGTATAATAATGTCACTTTTCACTTCAACGTAACTTAGGCTCTATTTTGTATAGAGAGCTAGAAATTGGATAGATAGGTTCATAGGAGTCCTAAGAGTATTCTATGCTATGTTCTATAGATAGGTTCCTAGGAGCTCTGAGAGTGTTCTACACTATGTTTTATTGATAGGTTCCTAGGAACCCTGACAGTGTCACACACTATGTTTTATAGAAAGGTTCCTAGGAGCCCTGACAGTGTTATACACTATGTTTTATTGATAGGTTCCTAGGAGCCCTGACAGTGTCACACACTATGTTTTATAGATAGGTTCCTAGGAGCTCTGAGAGTGTTCTACACTATGTTTTATATATAGGTTCCTAGGAGCCCTGACAGTGTTATACACTATGTTTTATAGATAGGTTCCTAGGAGCCCTGACAGTGTTATACACTATGTTTTATAGATAGGTTCCTAGGAGCCCTGACAGTGTCACACACTATGTTTTACAGATAGGATCATAGGAGCCCTCAGAGTGTTCTACACTATTTTAAGCTAAGGCCCCACGGGCCGTATCCGCAGCACTAAAGCGCTGCGGGAAGAACTGCTGCGTGAATGCATTGTGGTTCTTTCCGCAGCGCCTTTAAGAGAAAGTTCACAGAGTTTTCCTCTGTGGACTTTCTCTTAACATTATACAGTATCTACGGGAAAGCTGCCGGCGTTTCTGTAGATATTATTGACATGCTGCGATTTGCAAAGCGGCAACACCGTGTCCGCTGCGGGCAAATCTCGGCGTTTCCGGTCCGTGGGGCCCCAGCCTTAAACCAATTTAAGGTGTGGTTTCTACTGAACTTGTTTATCCTGAAACAAATCAGGGACCCAAGCCTGAAACAAATTTTGAGATGACTGTTATTGTATTGCGATGGGTAGGTAATATGGGCACATTTGTATAAGTGGCACATGCACTCTTTACGTTTTTGTGGCCAGGCACAACTATGAATTATTCATTATTCATTGATATGATATTTTGGCTGGATTAATCTGCTGGGTATTGGTGGTGTGCATTGACACTTGACCAATCTACTGAGGTTCAGACTAGTAAATGCATATTGCAGGAAATAATGCAGGAGAAGTATGGTGCAACTGGTGCAAATTGTAAATATTAAGGAACTAGGTAAAACTTGATCCTGATCAGGTTAGTAGAATAAAGTCTAAGGTTCCAGGATAATCACAGTGTGAACAGTTTCAAAATATGTACAGCTCTATAATGGGGAATTTCATTGTATTATTCTGCCATTTTAATAACATTTTCCTTGAGAATTGAACACTTGTCTTCATACAGAAGAAGTAGTCACTCTGTGAAATGTCCATGTAAAATCAGTATATCATCTGGAAATATAAGTCATTGAGTAAATATTTAGTCAACCTGTCAATTCTGTTTTTTAATCTGCTATGTCTATTACGTAAAAACAATCTTTCTGGACACAATTCTTACGCATTGTTTCTGGAAAAGCTGGGTGACGGACAGTGTGGCAGCTGTTTGCTGTTTAGTCGCTCCTGGCTGGAGAACACTAAAATGTGTATGAATAGAGATGCAGTACGTCTGTTTGGAAGGATACTTGTCTTAGTTAAATAGGTGGCAACCTGTGTGGTAGCCGTAATTGTGTTCCTGATGGTTGACACAGCTTTCTCTTAAACGAATAACTGAGAAAGGGGGTCAGTTCACACGGAGATTTTGACGCAGATTTTGAAGCTGAATCCGCATCAAAATCCGCCTTCAAAAAAAGCCTCCCAATAGAACACTATTAGGGCCTGTTCACACGGAGAAAACGCGGCACGCAATGTGCCGCGTGTACGGGACGTTTGCACCGCGATTTTGACGGTGCATGTTTGCGGTCGCGTTAGCGCCGCGTTAACGTGTGTTTACGTTGTTTACATTGCGTGCCGCATTTACTCCGTGTGAACAGGCCCTTAGGGTAAGTTCACACTGAGTAAACGCTAGCTTATTTTGTAGAGTAAAATTACACTTGTAAATTTTGCTATCCCATTGACTTCAATGATATTTTTTACACGGGTAAAAATACGCCTGTAAAAATACGCCTGTAAAATGTTATTGAAGTCAATGGGAGTCTTATTTTTACACGTGTATTTTGCAAAAATACACACGCGTCAAGGCGCATTCAGCGTCAAAATCAGTACCAAAAACTCTGTGTGCACTGACCAAAACTTCATAACAGATTAGCAAAAATTGCAAAACTCAAGAGCTTGTAGCAATGAAGGGTATCTATAAAGTACAGTGTAGGGTATCTACACTCACCGGCCACTTTATTAGGTACACCATGCTAGTAACGGGTTGGACCCCCTTTTACCTTCAGAACTGCCTCAATTCTTCGTGGCATAGATTCAACAAGGTGCTGGAAGCATTCCTCAGAGATTTTGGTCCATATTGACATGATGGCATCACACAGTTGCCGCAGATTTGTCGGCTGCACATCCATGATGCGAATCTCCCGTTCCACCACATCCCAAAGATGCTCTATTGGATTGAGATCTGGTGACTGTGGAGGCCATTGGAGTACAGTGAACTCATTGTCATGTTCAAGAAACCAGTCTGAGATGATTCCAGCTTTATGACATGGCGCATTATCCTGCTGAAAGTAGCCATCAGATGTTGGGTACATAAAGGGATGGACATGGTCAGCAACAATACTCAGATAGGCTTTGGCGTTGCAACGATGCTCAATTGGTACCAAGGGGCCCAAAGAGTGCCAAGAAAATATTCCCCACACCATGACACCACCACCACCAGCCTGAACCGTTGATACAAGGCAGGATGGATCCATGCTTTCATGTTGTTGACGCCAAATTCTGACCCTACCATCCGAATGTCGCAGCAGAAATCGAGACTCATCAGACCAGGCAACGTTTTTCCAATCTTCAATTGTCCAATTTCGATGAGCTTGTGCAAATTGTAGCCTCAGTTTCCTGTTCTTAGCTGAAAGGAGTGGCACCCGGTGTGGTCTGCTGCTGCTGTAGCCCATCTGCCTCAAAGTTTGACGTACTGTGCGTTCAGAGATGCTCTTCTGGCTACCTTGGTTGTAACGGGTGGCTATTTGAGTCACTGTTGCCTTTCTATCAGCTCGAACCAGTCTGGCCATTCTCCTCTGACCTCTGGCATCAACAAGGCATTTCCGCCCACAGAACTGCCGCTCACTGGATGTTTTTTCTTTTTCGGACCATTCTCTGTAACCCCTAGAGATGGTTGTGCGTGAAAATCCCAGTAGATCAGCAGTTTCTGAAATACTCAGACCAGCCCTTCTGGCACCAACAACCATGCCACGTTCAAAGGCACTCAAATCACCTTTCTTCCCCATACTGATGCTCGGTTTGAACTGCAGGAGATTGTCTTGACCATGTCTACATGCCTAAATGCACTGAGTTGTCGCCATGTGATTGGCTGATTAGAAATTAAGTGTTAACGAGCAGTTGGACAGGTGTACCTAATAAAGTGGCCGGTGAGTGTATATACAGTACCTTGAACCTACACATGAGCACGGCCTAATGTATACATACACTTGATCTAGTAGCTACATAGTATTTGACACTGTATACTGGAGCTGAGCGAGACAGGACTGGCAGCCTTGTAGTTAACACATTAGCTGCTAGTTCAGTAACCAGAGAGCACACTGATGTATTTTCAGGTCGCCTGGGATTACCATTCTTACCTAACTACTATGTTAGAGCTTTTTCCTCAAGCCAACACAGCTTTTGTCCATTTTCCCTCTTTCATATTTCATATGTTCTTGCAGATTGTTCCCCCTCCCCCTTACTACAAATGAAATGCCAAATTGAAAGCCTTGTGCTTGCTCATTATTTGTAGTAAACAGCCAGATGCTCTGGGGGTGGCGCATGGTTAGACAGTGCTGCATGACTGCTTAAAAGAATAACACAGGAGACGGAGAGGTTCTTTATGAAGGTTTTCTCTAACGTTCACTCACAATACCTGGATGAATAAAATCACATTCTCAGTGCAAGCACTTGTTATTTGTGTGAGTGCATGGGTCGTGCGGGTTCATTGCTGTCAGGTATGTGCTTATTTCTTCCTGTATATTCATTCATTTTGCTGAAAATAGAGATATGAATGGTCTATTACAATTGAATGGTTTTATATAAACATGCTGTAAATTATACGAGACATATAATAAATACGTAATATAAAATGATATAAACCGAATTACAAAATAAATGAAAAAATAAGGATATAAATGCTATTAATAATTCTAACATGTATTATTGTAATTATGTTGTATATGTAATGTAAAAGATAGTTACTAAAACTCGCAATAATGATTAGATTTTGTTGAGGTCAGTCTATAGTGTAAGGTAGGATGTGAATGGACTGTGTGCTGTGCACCATAATCATGAGACTACGGAAGGTCCGGCTGAATTATTTGAACTATAAACAGTAGAATAATCTCTTTACTACATAGATGATCCATTCCAAAGATGGCTCTTATTTAATAAGGTGCATATTAATCGGGGAGATATCAGCAGGGATGTTTGGGCAGTGGTAGTGGGAAATAGTTGCCCATCGATCGGATATCTCCTTGATTTTTTGCATGTACAATATCATCTTTATATGGTCGAAGAGTCTACCTCTTGCAGCTTCTGTCTCCAAGATCTGCCCTAATTTTTATACTAGTTCATTAATAAAACATCACATGTGCTTTGCTATTAAAGCTGTACTCACAGTGTAAAAAATACACTGTCAGTATAAAATCTATACAAGTACAAAGAATACGACTAGGATAGAAGAGATATGTTATAAAGTTTCCACAGCTTGAAAAATATTTGCACATAAGCAAACCCCTTTAAATATATTGTTTCACTTAAACTGTTAAAAGTTTAAATTATAATTCACAAATCTTGTCCACACAATGTCATCATTGATAGTAAATTGCCACAATTGTCCGTTCTTGATCTAAAGTGTTTCCAGAAGTAGGAAAAGATGTCTTTTTCGCATAACATGTTACGCTAGGTTCACACCTGCGTTCTACTCTCCGTTCTGTGGTTTCCGTCTTCTGCATGCCAGAAGACGGAAAGCACAGACCAGGTCCGGCCGTGAGCGGCGGTGAGCGTTTTATGCTCTCCGCCGCGAAACCAGATTTTTTAATCCGGACACAGAGTCGGACATGCAGTACTCTGTGTCCGGTTTCACGGCGGAGAGCGCAAAACGCTCACCGCCGCTCACGGCCAGACTGCTTTCTCACCCATTCAAATGAATGGATGAGAAAGAGTCCTGCAGGTTTCCGTCTCCTGCTCTGTTTTATGCAGAAAACGGAAACTTGCAGTATGGAGAGCACAACGCAGATGTGAACGAGCCCTTATATCCCTCAATGGGCTATGTGTAATATTTCACTTCTCCCTCTTTTTGTTTCTCAAAAACATAAAAAAAAAATAATTTCTGCAACAAAAATCTGCAAACGTTATGTCAAGTCTAAACTTGTGCCCAAACCCAAGTTTATACGCTTGGCGGCCCAGGATTATGGTGGAGATTAAAACTATTTCATACTGAACAGTAAAACAGTAAAATTGTTATTAAATGAGTCAAAATTTTCACTATTTCATAGATCGATCCTTTTACAAGCGCAGAGGGGGCTTTATATAACTCTAAGGCCAGATATCTGAGTGGGTTTATGGCAGACAACTTCCATAAATAGTCTAATAAATATGGCTTATTATGTAGTCCCATGGTTATAGGCATGACCTGGAGTATAATAAATACATAAAGAGGAAGCAGGCGTAGTTCTGCATCATAAACTTTAGGACAAGCGGAGCAGGAGGTTTGCAATAAACCAATAATAATAAGCATGGAAAACGGTGCATTGTAACTGTGAACAGGTTGTCAAGTTTGAGATGACAATGATTCCAAATCATTGAAGAGGTCAGAGGAGAGCGATCAATACAGAAAAGGTCAGAACAACCGTGTGAAGGGAACAGCGGTCACTTAGATTAAGGAGGTTAATGTCAAAGAACAGAAATAACTAGTGTATTAAATTACTTTTTTTTTTTTGCTGGGCCTTTTGTCCTGTAAATTGTCACAGTAAAATTGGTTAGAATATTTGTCATCAACTTAACCCATGCTCCAATGAAGGAATAATGGTTTATGGATGATTTTGTGTCAAAAGATCGCACCTTTGTGCGTTCCAAATAGTATATGTGTTTTGGTATGGCTTCATGGGATGGAGGACCCTTGTGGTCTGGAAGATTTATGATAATTTATACCCAAAGCTTGTGTATATAATTTATGTCAATGTACAGTAGATTTCAGTTTCTGGCATAAAGATGGCAGAAGATGCCACCATCAGAATCTTGTCCCAACATATGATGCAATAATGGAGGGTGAGGGGTATCAAGAGGGCTTACAAACTGTGCCCTCTCCATACATCCTGGGTGCAGCTCCATGCAATGTGTACAGCTTCGTGGTCTGTATAGTGCAGCATTGGCGCCTGGATCTGCAGCCTCGCTCCCAATCATTTGAATAAGAGCAGGGCTTCTTAGAGCAGTATACATAGTATATGGCTTTTAGCAGTGAAAAGACCTAATTAGGAGTTTGGACTAGTTCAAATCTCAGAAGTTTTGTCATTAATATTATACATAGACTTATTTTAAAAAATTGGATAGGTGAAAATGTATGATCACTGGTGGTCTGTTCACTGGGAAACCTACCAATCATTAAAGCAAGGTTTTCGTGTACCCCATTTCAATGGAGTAATGGTTACACATACACATCACAGCTCTATTTAATCTCTATGGGACTGACGTAGGAAACTGTTCACAATTCTCTTCTATCTCTGTCAGTCCTCTGTGACCAGTGCTCCATTCAAACACAACACCTGTGATCAGCGGCGCCCAAGTAGTCTAACCCCCTGCAATCATCACTCTATTAATAGGTAATACAAGTGTCTTCTTCTTTACATTTCAATTAGCCTGGGCATGTCTATAATGTGTGAGTCTTGAGATATAGAGATATTCACGACAATATTATTTTGTAATATTCTATCACAAAGTGATATGCTGTATGTATCAATGTGTGGGCACCCAGCGGTTGTCATGCTAAATGCAGCCATTAAGGGTATTATTAGCACTTTACAATATTGCATTGAATTGGAGTTAGGAAAGACATATCTATAAATGTTTTTCATGGGCTAAACACTTTGATGATTTCTCTTGGGTTTATTGGTACTCTACCTTATTCCTCAGTTAGGCAGAAGAGGGTCTTTAATGGAGATAAATAGCCTTAGACCACCTTTCAATATCTGAAGCCACTCATCCCTCGTTAATGCAGATTTTAGGTAACCCATCAGCAAGGCTGCTTATTTCCATGCTCCATATACAGTAACATAGGATCTATAAATAGGATGGAGATCAATATACTTATCATATCCATCCACAATCTTAATGCTCTCACTTATGTAAATACACAATAAACCCCTGGAGTGAATAGAGGCAAACAAATAGAGGAATCGGCATCACTTCCGAGGACGGTGAAAAAATTCTTCTTTAATTCATATTAAATATTAAAAGTACAGACATAGTGCAAAAGAAATGAAAAAACAAGACAAAAAACAATAAAAAACGCCAACGGAGTGAATGTCTCCAGATATGCGGTCAGGGGTCCAAATTCTGTTAAATAAACCAATATTATAAAATGTTATAATGTCTGAGTTCCTTCTTTACTGAACCTTAAAGAAACTGATATCCCAAATGTATCTACTATACAAGAAAAAATGTAATGGAGAATCAGGCCGGCAATTTACTTATATTGGTTTATTGTAGGTGTCTCAACCATTTTTATTCAGAATCAATTTTCAGGTATGATGTATATTTATGAATGCCGGGAAGATTTTATTGTAATGAAGATAATAATTTATGTCTAGACTGTTAATGTCAATTTTAGGCTTTACTTTCATTATGTTCAATAGAAAGATACAGATCAATAGGATCTTAAGTGATTGTTTCTTAACATTAGAAATGCAATATATATGACTACCCTATGAATGATTAGAAACACATATTATAGGTATCATCTCACTAAAATACAATATATTAAATTATTACAAATATACATGTAAGATACCAAAGAATCAGTCATGGCAAAGCATGGTATATACTGTATATACAATCATTTGTAATGAAAAATAGATTTTATTATATATAGTGAGCATGGCAAAATACTGCCACACTGTCCCATGTAGATATGATGCAGGTGTAGAAAGGCCGCAATGTATTGAAGACATAGCACAGCAATAGGAGTGTAATAAGAGAATTGACCAATTTTTAACATGGGATGTAAAAATTGATCCATAATAACTAACAAGGGTTTGATGCTTTGATTTACTAGAGTAGATACGCAGAGATTTAATATCAGTTGCTCAGCTCCTTACATGCTACCTGCAGATCAGAAAAGACTTTCAACATGGCGCATTTCCAGGTGTGATAGACTGTGCTCACAATGTAAAGAATTGTATGTCTACTAGAAATGGACACAGTGCTTCATCACAAACTGGATTTGACCTGAATATTCCAAATTATTTGGTTTTTCACAAAACCGAACAAATAGCAATTCATTTCGGATGAACAAAAATGGCTGCTACATTATCAGTAATAGGAGGAAACCCATGGGAGGTGACAAAACTAAAAAATAAAAAATCATATTCACTTCATGCAATGTCATGTGCTGAGTCACTGCTGAGGCCTGTGATTGGGCCACCAGTGGTCACATGGGCACACTGAGCAACAGATGTTACCGAGGTGGGAGAGAGCGTGCCGGACTCCGCATGGTGGCTCAAAGGAAGTAACAATGTCACGTTCACTTTGGCTGTGTAGGAAGTCTAAAAATGTTCTACTCTATGTATTAAACCAATTTAAGGCATAGTTTGTACCAAACTTGTTTGACCATAAACAAGTCTTGGTCCTGAACCTCCCAAACTTGAAGTGATACAAATCTTGAGAGGTTTGTGATCTCTAAGGTCTACACATGCGTAAAAATAAAAGTATAGTTTACAGTATGCTTGTTATGTGGTGTCTACCTGTAATAAAAAGTATAGTTTACTAATGCATGCTTTTCAATATAACTGAAAATATATACCAGCAAACATACGGAAAAAACTACTCTATAATTATTAGATACATATCCTAACCACATTAACATTAATCAAGCACCTGTAACCATCACTATCAAGAATTCGCTCTAGGGATGAGGTAGGGGGCCCCGGATAAAAGATTGCACCCGGGCCCACAAGACTTTTGTTACGCCACTGGATAGATAGATAGATAGATAGATAGATAGATAGATAGATAGATAGATAGATACCACTATACATTATAGACATGATAGTAACACAGGCTTATTTAATAGAACACATAAATCCCAACAAAAACTTTACAAATGTCTAGAAATTGTTCTTAACACTTCAGAAAATTTCACTTAGCTTTAATAATTTTGCTGCCATATAAGCAACTATTCTCGTTGCAAAGACATTGTACTGTCTGAATCATTATTGATAGGGTATGTGACCAACTACATTGCTTATTGCAGACTGTAAAACATGCAGTACACCCAGTATTCTCTAATAATGGATCTACTGTATACTGTGCATCATGGTGCCTGCTCTCTGAAGCACTGTGTGTACGTAGAGGCATTGGCTATGTCAATGGTTTACCCGCTTGAATGGAAAATAACAATGTCAGAGTCATCTCATTGATGCCTGTATGAAAACAAGCCGGTGTCCTTTACAATCCCACTCAACCTCTTCATCTACATCAGTGAATGCAACACTGCACTTAGTATAAAGGACTGTCAGGAGAGACCACTCTGCAGCACATGGTGCCCTTTAATGTCAGCTCTGAAAACAGTTTAATAGCTTCATAAAGCTTTAGATTCACTCCCCGGTATATCAGTACAGCAGTGACGGATACCAAACAATACATTTCTGTTAGACATCTTAAATAGACATATATTGTGGCAAACCCCTGGAGGGCATTTCATGCGTCGCTCAATAGGCCATTCTGCTGTCTGCTACAACCCGCAGGACTTACCTGATCACAAGCTGGTGGTGGTTACTAACTCTTCTGCACATAAAACTGCAGCTTTCTCTGACAATTCTAGCCTTTATTTACAATTAGAGATGAGCGAACAGTGTTCTATCGAACACATGTTCGATCGGATATCAGGGTGTTCGCCATGTTTGAATCGAATCGAACACCGTGTGGTAAAGTGCGCCAAAATTCGATTCCCCTCCCACCTTCCCTGGCGCCTTTTTTTCACCAATAACAGCGCAGGGGAGGTGGGACACGAACTACGACACCGGGGGCATTGAAAAAAATTGGAAAAAGTCATTGGCTGCCGAAATCAGGTGACCTCCATTTTAGACGAATAGTGGATTTCAAATCCGGGTCATATGAGAATGTGAACTTTGTGACTATGAGACAGGGATAGCTGTACAGGCAGGGATAGCTAGGGATAACCTTTATTTAGGGGGGAATGTTATTAAAAATAACTTTTTGGGGCTCTATCGGGTGTGTAATTGTGATTTTTGTGAGATAAACTTTTTCCCATAGGGATGCATTGGCCAGCGCTGATTGGCCGAATTCCGTACTCTGGCCAATCAGTGCTGGCCAATGCATTCTATTAGCTTGATGAAGCAGAGTGTGCACAAGGGTTCAAGCGCACCCTCGGCTCTGATGTAGGAGAGCCGAGGGTGCATTTGAACCCTTGTGCACCCTCAGCTCTGCTACATCAGAGCCGAGGGTGCGCTTGAACCCTTGTGCACACTCTGCTTCATCAAGCTAATAGAATGCATTGGCCAGCGCTGATTGGCCAATGTATTCTATTAGCCTGATGAAGTAGAGCTGAATGTGTGTGCTAAGCACACACATTCAGCTCTACTTCATCGGGCTAATAGAATGCATTGGCCAGCGCTGATTGGCCAGAGTACGGAACTCGACCAATCAGCGCTGGCTCTGCTGGAGGAGGCGGAGTCTAAGATCGCTCCACACCAGTCTCCATTCAGGTCCGACCTTAGACTCCGCCTCCTCCGGCAGAGCCAGCGCTGATTGGCCGAAGGCTGGCCAATGCATTCCTATGCGAATGCAGAGACTTAGCAGTGCTGAGTCAGTTTTGCTCAACTACACATCTGATGCACACTCGGCACTGCTACATCAGATGTAGCAATCTGATGTAGCAGAGCCGAGGGTGCACTAGAACCCCTGTGCAAACTCAGTTCACGCTAATAGAATGCATTGGCCAGCGCTGATTGGCCAATGCATTCTATTAGCCCGATGAGGTAGAGCTGAATGTGTGTGCTAAGCACACACATTCAGCACTGCTTCATCACGCCAATACAATGCATTAGCCAGTGCTGATTGGCCAGAGTACGGAATTCGGCCAATCAGCGCTGGCCAATGCATTCTATTAGCCCGATGAAGTAGAGCTGAATGTGTGTGCTAAGCACACACATTCAGCACTGCTTCATCACGCCAATACAATGCATTAGCCAGTGCTGATTGGCCAGAGTACGGAATTCGGCCAATCAGCGCTGGCTCTGCTGGAGGAGGCGGAGTCTAAGATCGCTCCACACCAGTCTCCATTCAGGTCCGACCTTAGACTCCGCCTCCTCCAGCAGAGCCAGCGCTGATTGGCCGAATTCCGTACTCTGGCCAATCAGCACTGGCTAATGCATTGTATTGGCGTGATGAAGCAGTGCTGAATGTGTGTGCTTAGCACACACATTCAGCTCTACTTCATCGGGCTAATAGAATGCATTGGCCAGCGCTGATTGGCCGAATTCCGTACTCTGGCCAATCAGCACTGGCTAATGCATTGTATTGGCGTGATGAAGCAGTGCTGAATGTGTGTGCTTAGCACACACATTCAGCTCTACTTCATCGGGCTAATAGAATGCATTGGCCAGCGCTGATTGGCCAGAGTACGGAATTCGGCCAATCAGCGCTGGCTCTGCTGGAGGAGGCGGAGTCTAAGGTCGGACCTGAATGGAGACTGGTGTGGAGCGATCTTAGACTCCGCCTCCTCCAGCAGAGCCAGCGCTGATTGGTCGAGTTCCGTACTCTGGCCAATCAGCACTGGCCAATGCATTTCTATGGGGAAAAGTTAGCTTGCGAAAATCGCAAACTGACAGGGATTTCCATGAAATAAAGTGACTTTTATGCCCCCAGACATGCTTCCCCTGCTGTCCCAGTGTCATTCCAGGGTGTTGGTATCATTTCCTGGGGTGTCATAGTGGACTTGGTGACCCTCCAGACACGAATTTGGGTTTCCCCCTTAACGAGTTTATGTTCCTCATAGACTATAATGGGGTTCGAAACCCATTCGAACACTCGAACAGTGAGCGGCTGTTCGAATCGAATTTCGAACCTCGAACATTTTAGTGTTCGCTCATCTCTATTTACAATGTTTTGAACATATTCCTGTGATCAGGCGAGTAAGAAGTATTTATGGCGCTTTTATAGCAAAACTTATAATGAGGCCCCACTGTACTATGGCCACCTTAGGCGGCAAGGTCAACATGAAAAGTGTGATAACACACACAGTGATTTTATAGGACAGATAATTCACCAATTTACATGGATAGTAAACACAGTATACCACAGTAAACACAGTGATATCACAGTACTGGGATAATGCATGTAGTGATGTCACAGTACAGGGATACTGTACACAGTAATGTTATAGTACAGGGATTATGGACAAAGTGATGTCATAGTACAGGAATAATGCCCACAGTGATGTCACAGTACAGAGATAATACAGTAGATTCAGTGATGTCATAGTACAGTGACAATGCACACAGTGATGTCACAGTACAGGAATAATGCTTACAGTGATGTCATAGTACAGTGATAATGCTAGAAAATTAGCACTTTTGACTCTACCTCAGAAATATTTGTAAATGTTTAATTTTTCAATAAATTTAGTAATATAGTAAAACTAATTTGTTCTTTATTTTCAAATGTCTTCACCTTTCTTTTTCCATGTTTTAAAATCATGAGGTGCATGCAGTTCAAGACATGAGGGGGCATTTTGGAATTTTGCCCTGTCCCCCATTTATTGAAGTGATTTGAAGTGTAAAATGAAGTTTCTGGGCTCCAATGCAAACCCTGTACCAGCAATGATATATAATACATTGTACTCTTCCCTGCATATTGGGAAGAGACACCTTAAGGACCCCTTAGAGCTCCCGGGCCCAGTTGTGACTGCTCCCTTTACAATCCCTGAAATTAGCCTCTGGAAGTGATGGATGCACCTGTATATTGCCGCTCCATTCAAAGTCCTTGGGACTGTACTTGGTGCTCTTCTTCCATCCCATAGAACATAAAAGGAATGGCAGTGTATATGCACAACAGTCACTCCACCCCTGTTCTTGTAATTGATTGGAGTCTCACATGGATCTATCTCCATTGACCTATTTGTATTTCTTGGGACTCTTTCCCTTTCGAATTTCACTCAGTGCCTGAAGAAGGACGCCATGTTTTCTGAAACATTTTATTAATTTATGCCAGTGAACAGAATACAATACTATGAATAATAAGTAGACAAACCTATTATCTGCTATCTCTACATTATGGGTCCGAATGGTGATCCCAAATGATCACTTTTCACCTACAGCATCCCGTGGATAAGACTACTGTACATGTACACGACCCAGCCATGATTAAACGGCATGGACGGCACGTGGATAACATTGGTGTTCTACCCATGCCAACACAGCTCTATTGACTGCTGTCCATGAGCCTGGGCCGAAAAACTGATAGGTATCGGGTGTGTGTAAGCAGCCATAGAAATGAATAGGCCAGTGGATAACCTTTTTAGCGGAAATGTGTCTCGCCTTCTGCCAAGTCATTTACTGTAATGTTTTTACATTTGATGTTCCTTTTTATTGCCTTTACAGTATGTTTTACATTCCCATATTATCTAGACAGATAGCATACTATTTAAATCCAACATATACAGTATATTGCTGATTCCACTTGTCATGGGCACTATTTTTAGATATACCATAGACGTGTAATCATTTTTAATATAGTAAATAGTTTCCAAAAAAAAAAATCAATAGACTGGAGTGAAGCTTGGTGTGAATTGTCAGGAAACAGCCCCGTGCAGTAAATTTTACCCTACATTACCAATGATGATTAGCTCTGGGATAATATATGGCTTCCTGTTAACACAGAAGAATAAATCAGATGTTCATTAGACTAAATACTTAAGTAAAGAGAACTGAGATTCCTGTATGTAAATTCAATAGGTTAAATGTCATGTCCTACTGAAGCTCTTATTTGTTATATATTTTGTATTGGACAGTCCCATAGACTCTCACTGATTGACTTAGGCACTGACTCAACCCTTTTCCGTATGTATATGGTATCTATACAACTCCATTTTATCACTAGCTATATATCCATCAATATCAATACATTATTAACCCTAGTCTGTTAATAGCTAGGATTCTTTGTAAAATCTGTTTCAGTTATATACTCTATATATTCTAGGTAAGTATGAAGTATTGGCCAATATTTATATACGTTATTACTAAACATTTATTTTTAACCTTTTTTTGGTTGGTTGAGGGAGTGGCGGTACACTGTTAGTAAATAGGAACTTATCCATACCTCTAGTGTCGGACTTGGGTCAACATGGAAAAATTAATTTGGGGGCCCAACTTTCTACAGTCAGTAGGAAAAAGACCATAACATTCTTTAAATTTGGCTGTCTTCTTCTGGGCCATTATTTGTTGAGCCTGGGCCCACTGGGATGTACTTTGGTACTGTACCTGTCTATATGCAATAAAATGAGCGCAGTAACGGAGAGTGCCACTGCCTCTTCTTTCTCCTACTTTGATACTGTGGTGGGCCATTCTTACACTGAATACCTTTAGGGCTCGTTCAGACAGGGGGCAGTGGGGCGGATTTTGGCACCGAGAGTGACGAGGGGAGCCGCGTCACTCTCGGGTCAAAACCCGCCTGCCACGACCGTCGCGGTCGCGGCTTTTCCCTCCGGAGTCAGCTCAAATGAATGAGCTGATATTGGAAGTTGCTGCCACTAGGCGGAAGCCGCCTGAAGAAAGGGCAACTCGCTTCTCTTTCTGCTATCGGCAACATGCCGATAGTGGAAAAAAAAACGTTAGTGGTCTCCATAGACCTCCACTGTATGGAGGCGAATTTTGAGGCGAAATCCACTGTCAAAATCCGCCTCCTTGCCCCCCGTGTGAACCAGCCCTTACACAAATATCCTGTTACATTTTATCCCTTCCTTTACTTTTTTTTTTAAATCAGTGATGTTACATCATGATGCAAAATGTTCCCAGTGTGGAGTTATCGCAGGATTTCACTCCATAGATACCAAAAGTTTTTCTTTTCTTTTTAATGTACCTTTTCAACTAATATGAAATAGTCCCACTATATCTGGTGTACTTGATGACATCACTGACCTCACCAATTGACATTTCATCAGCGCATGTGTGCTGAAACCATTTGCTATTTATGTACAGGTCACTGCTGAAAAGAATGTGCTGGGTGACAACTGGAAATCTGGTCAGTCCTGTGTATTCTGCAGTTGTCAATGAATTTGTTTCCAGTAGATGTTATAAGTAGAGATGAGCGAACAGTAAAATGTTCGAGGTTCGATATTCGTTTCGAGTAGCCCTTCATTTTCCTTATACTAGATGGTAGACTGTACACAGAGCTGCTAGGTGTCTTCAACAGAAACATTCACTAACATGTATTACTGAGGAAAGCAACCACTCACCAGTTGCAACCAGCAAATGAAAACCTCTTTGTTTCCCTACACCCTTTACAAAGGATTACGTACTCTTTCTACAAATTGCTGCACTATAGGGATTACTGGAGGATTGTAGTAGTGACCATCATTGCAATCATTTTGTCTGTAATGCTCATTTAAACTGGGCAGTGTGCCTTGTCCTAGAAATTCACCATGTTCTGCTTTGGCTATAAGCATCCTTCTAGATTACAGTGCTTATTTACCGCACAGCGCTAAGTAATCACTTGTCTGGTCAGTCCGAAATTCGCATCTTTACAGTAATAATCCATTGCATGTGTCTTCAACATTTGTTTTGAAATGGATATAAAAATTCTATAACAGGCCAATTTTTCCAAAAAATTGCTCCTATTCTTGCCATGGGAGGTTCCATTCTTGCTTGATTATTATGAGAAGGAATTCTCAGGACTTCATTCGATTGAGGCCAAAATAGGAGGAAGCTCAGTGTAAGTTTGGAGCAACATTTGTCTCGTCTGGCGCTCCGCTGACAGCAGTCTGAGCTCTGTAAGGGAAATGATTGCTTTTTGCAGCTTTGCCTGCCTCAACGCATGTTATTTACAGCGTGAGGAAGTAAATTTGTTGGAAGGAATGATTGAATGTTTTAGCACTTTGGGTAATGACCTTTTTTGAATAAAGAGTAAAACATGACTTAGAAGAAGTATACGGGATGTGCCGAGCAGTCATTTTCCTGGAGACAGCCCATACATAATTTAACACAAGTGGCAATCATGTTGACTTCAACAAAGCTACAATTCTCTTGTCTGTTTCATGAAAACTGATTGACTTCTCATGACCCACAATAGATATATATTTTAAAAAGCGGTATTGTGGAGACTGACTATGCAGAATTGCTGCGGTTAAGTACTGTATAGCTGTATTATATTTATGCTTTAGGTAAACATGTTTATTATGGTTTTAGATTGTCTATTTTTTTTCAACTTCATTCATATACTGTTCAGAGAAATTTTGCCAAACAAAAAAAAATCAAAGCGAAAATTCTAAATTAAAAATATAAAAAATATAATCACATCAGGTTTAGTACAAATTCCATATAATGATATCTTTGTACCGTGTTATCCAGTGGATATGAAATAAAAAAATTTTGAGAGAAGTCCTCAGTAGTTGATACCTTTATTAATGGCTAACTTAAAAAATGATGACATTGCGAGCTTTCGAGATAACTAAAATGATCCCTTCATCAGGCTGGTATAAAACAATGTCTGAAGGCAGGCATATTTATACAGGAATAGAGTGTTAGATGCAAAATAGATGGAAAGCAGAACATGCAAATAAACAGTTCAAAAAAACATATATATATCAGTTCACAGGAGAGTTCTCTGGGTTTATGGTTCCTTTGATCAGTCATGTGGTGTATAGTTGTTGTAAAACATCATAAAACCCTGTGACTAGAGATGAGCGAACACTAAAATGTTCGAGGTTCGAAATTCGATTCGAACAGCCGCTCAATGTTCGTGTGTTCGAATGGGTTTCGAACCCCATTATAGTCTATGGGGAACAGATACTCGTTAAGGGGGAAACCCAAATCCGTGTCTGGAGGGTCACCAAGTCCACTATGACACCCCAGGAAATGATGCCAACACCTCTGGAATGACACTGGGACAGCAGGGGAAGCATGTCTGGGGGCATCTAACACACCAAAGACCCTCTATTACCCCAACATCACAGCCTAACAACTACACACTTTACACACTCAATACCACATCTCTGACAGTAGGAAAACACCTTGAAACATGTGTATTTGGCACTTGCAGTGAGGAGAGCTTGTCACCAGCAGTGAATTTGGCCCTTGTAGTAAGTTGAGGTTGGCACCAACATTTGTTTTGAAAATCAGGGTGGATTGAGCCTCTAACCAGCAGAGTTTGGGCAAATTCATGGTGGAGGAAGCCTCTAAACACCCCAGTTTGGGCAAATTCATGGTGGAGGGAGCCTCTAAAAACCCCAGTTTGGACCAATTCATGGTGGAGGGAGCCTCTAACCAGCCCAGTGTGGGCAAATTCATGGTGGAGGGAGCCTCTAAAAAACCCAGTTTGGACCAATTCATGGTGGAGGGAGCCTCTAACCAGCCCAGTTTGGGCAAATTCATGGTGGAGGGAGCCTCTAAAAAACCCAGTTTGGACCAATTCATGGTGGAGGGAGCCTCTAAACAGCCCAGTTTGGGCAAATTCATGGTGGAGGGAGCCTCTAAAAAACCCAGTTTGGACCAATTCATGGTGGAGGGAGCCTCTAACCAGCCCAGTTTGGGCAAATTCATGGTGGAGGGAGCCTCTAAACAGCCCAGTTTGGGCAAATTCATGGTGGAGGGAGCCTCTAAACAGCCCAGTTTGGGCAAATTCATGGTGGAGGGAGCCTCTAACCAGCCCAGTTTGGACCAATTAATGGTGGAGGGAGCCTCTAACCAGCCCAGTTTGGGCAAATTCATGGTGGAGGGAGCCTCTAAACAGCCCAGTTTGGACCAATTCATGGTGGAGGGAGCCTCTAAAAAACCCAGTTTGGACCAATTCATGGTGGAGGGAGCCTCTAAACAGCCCAGTTTGGGCAAATTCATGGTGGAGGGAGCCTCTAACCAGCCCAGTTTGGACCAATTCATGGTGGAGGGAGCCTCTAACCAGCCCAGTTTGGGCAAATTCATGGTGGAGGGAGCCTCTAAACAGCCCAGTTTGGACCAATTCATGGTGGAGGGAACCTCTAAAAAACCCAGTTTGGACCAATTCATGGTGGAGGGAGCCTCTAAACAGCCCAGTTTGGGCAAATTCATGGTGGAGGGAGCCTCTAACCAGCCCAGTTTGGACCAATTCATGGTGGAGGGAGCCTCTAAACAGCCAAGTTTTGGGAAATTCATGGTGGAGGGAGCCTCTAACCAGCCCAGTTTGGACCAATTCATGGTGGAGGGAGCCTCTAAACAGCCCAGTTTGGGCAAATTCATGGTGGAGGGAGCCTCTAAAAAACCCAGTTTGGACCAATTCATGGTGGAGGGAGCCTCTAACCAGCCCAGTTTGGACCAATTAATGGTGGAGGGAGCCTCTAAACAGCCAAGTTTGGACCAATTCATGGTGGAGGGAGCCTCTAAAAACCCCAGTTTGGACCAATTCATGGTGGAGGGAGCCTCTAACCAGCCCAGTTTGGGCAAATTCATGGTGGAGGGAGCCTCTAAACAGCCCAGTTTGGGCAAATTCATGGTGGAGGGAGCCTCTAACCAGCCCAGTTTGGACCAATTAATGGTGGAGGGAGCCGCTAAACAGCCCAGTTTGGACCAATTCATGGTGGAGGGAGCCTCTAAAAACCCCAGTTTGGACCAATTCATGGTGGAGGGAGCCTCTAAAAAACCCAGTTTGGACCAATTCATGGTGGAGGGAGCCTCTAACCAGCCCAGTTTGGACCAATTAATGGTGGAGGGAGCCTCTAAACAGCCAAGTTTGGACCAATTCATGGTGGAGGGAGCCTCTAAAAACCCCAGTTTGGACCAATTCATGGTGGAGGGAGCCTCTAACCAGCCCAGTTTGGGCAAATTCATGGTGGAGGGAGCCTCTAAACAGCCCAGTTTGGGCAAATTCATGGTGGAGGGAGCCTCTAAAAACCCCAGTTTGGACCAATTCATGGTGGAGGGAGCCTCTAAAAACCCCAGTTTGGACCAATTCATGGTGGAGGGAGCCTCTAAAAAACCCAGTTTGGACCAATTCATGGTGGAGGGAGCCTCTAAACAGCCCAGTTTGGGCAAATTCATGGTGGAGGGAGCCTCTAAAAACCCCAGTTTGGACCAATTCATGGTGGAGGGAGCCTCTAAAAACCCCAGTTTGGACCAATTCATGGTGGAGGGAGCCTCTAAAAACCCCAGTTTGGACCAATTCATGGTGGAGGGAGCCTCTAAAAAACCCAGTTTGGACCAATTCATGGTGGAGGGAGCCTCTAACCAGCCCAGTTTGGACCAATTCATGGTGGAGGGAGCCTCTAAAAACCCCAGTTTGGACCAATTCATGGTGGAGGGAGCCTCTAACCAGCCCAGTTTGGGCAAATTCATGGTGGAGGGAGCCTCTAAACAGCCCAGTTTGGGCAAATTCATGGTGGAGGGAGCCTCTAACCAGCCCAGTTTGGACCAATTAATGGTGGAGGGAGCCGCTAAACAGCCCAGTTTGGACCAATTCATGGTGGAGGGAGCCTCTAAAAACCCCAGTTTGGACCAATTCATGGTGGAGGGAGCCTCTAAAAAACCCAGTTTGGACCAATTCATGGTGGAGGGAGCCTCTAACCAGCCCAGTTTGGACCAATTAATGGTGGAGGGAGCCTCTAAACAGCCAAGTTTGGACCAATTCATGGTGGAGGGAGCCTCTAAAAACCCCAGTTTGGACCAATTCATGGTGGAGGGAGCCTCTAACCAGCCCAGTTTGGGCAAATTCATGGTGGAGGGAGCCTCTAAACAGCCCAGTTTGGGCAAATTCATGGTGGAGGGAGCCTCTAAAAACCCCAGTTTGGACCAATTCATGGTGGAGGGAGCCTCTAAAAACCCCAGTTTGGACCAATTCATGGTGGAGGGAGCCTCTAAAAAACCCAGTTTGGACCAATTCATGGTGGAGGGAGCCTCTAAACAGCCCAGTTTGGGCAAATTCATGGTGGAGGGAGCCTCTAAAAACCCCAGTTTGGACCAATTCATGGTGGAGGGAGCCTCTAAAAACCCCAGTTTGGACCAATTCATGGTGGAGGGAGCCTCTAAAAACCCCAGTTTGGACCAATTCATGGTGGAGGGAGCCTCTAAAAAACCCAGTTTGGACCAATTCATGGTGGAGGGAGCCTCTAACCAGCCCAGTTTGGACCAATTCATGGTGGAGGGAGCCTCTAAAAACCCCAGTTTGGACCAATTCATGGTGGAGGGAGCCTCTAAACAGCCCAGTTTGGACCAATTCATGGTGGAGGGAGCCTCTAAAAACCCCAATTTGGACCAATTCATGGTGGAGGGAGCCTCTAACCAGCCCAGTTTGGACCAATTCATGGTGGAGGGAGCCTCTAACCAGCCCAGTTTGGGCAAATTCATGGTGGAGGGAGCCTCTAAAAACCCCAATTTGGACCAATTCATGGTGGAGGGAGCCTCTAAACAGCCCAGTTTTGGCAAATTCATGGTGGAGGGAGCCTCTAAAAACCCCAGTTTGGACCAATTCATGGTGGAGGGAGCCTCTAACCAGCCCAGTTTGGGCAAATTCATGGTGGAGGGAGCCTCTAACCAGCAGAGTTGTGGGAAAGCAGGGTGGAGGGAGCCTCTAACCAGCAGAGTTGGTGGAAATCAGGGTGGAGGGAGCCTCTAACCAGCAGAGTTGGGGGAAATCATGTTGGAGGGAGCCTAGTATTAGCAGAATTGTGCAACGCTTATGGTGGATGAGTATGAGGATGCGGAGGAATTGGAGAGGTTGAGTACAGACATGGAGTTTCATGTTGGGGTGCTTTACACAGGTGGGCACAAAAATGAAGGCTCTATCCAGTGGTGGTTCATTTTTATCAAAGTGAGCCGGTCGGCACTCTCAGCTGACAGACGGGTGCGCTTGTCAGTGATGATGCCACCGGCTGCACTGAACACCCTCTCAGATAGGACGCTGGCGGCAGGACAGGACAGCACCTCCAAGGCATATAGGGCAAGTTCAAGCCACAGGTCCAACTTCGACACCCAATACGTGTAGGGCGCAGAGGGGTCGGAGAGGACAGGGCTGTGGTCGGAAAGGTATTCCCGCAACATGCGCCTATACTTCTCACGCCTGGTGACACTAGGACCCTCCGTGGCGGCACTTTGGCGAGGGGGTGCCATCAAGGTGTCCCAGACCTTAGACAGTGTGCCCCTCGTTTGTGTGGACCGGTGAGAACTTTGTTGCCTACTGGAGGAACTGCCCTCCCTGCCGCCAACGTCACATGCTGGAAACATCTCCATCATATTCTGCACCAATTGCCTGTGGCAAGCATTGATGCGATTGGCCCTCCCCTCTACCGGAATAAAAGACGAGATGTTGTTTTTATACCGGGGGTCAAGGATAGCAAAGATCCAGTACTGGTTGTCCTCCATGATTTTGACAATACGCTTGTCGGTTGTAAAGCACCCCAACATGAACTCAGCCATGTCTGCCACAGTGTTAGCTGGCATGACTCCTCTGGCCCCACCGGAAAGTTCAATCTCCATTTCCTCCTCATCCTCCATGTCTACCCATCCGCGCTGCAACAATGGGACGATTCGAAGTTGCCCGGAAGCCTCCTGTATCACCATCACATCATCGGACAACTCTTCTTCCTCCTCCTCCTCCTCCTCCTCCTCCTCCATTAAACGCAGTGAAGCGGACAGATGTGTGGACCTACTCTCCAGCTGTGACGGATCGGATGCTATCCCTAACTCCTCTGTGTGATCTGAGTTATCCCTGATGTCAATCAGGGATTCTCTCAGAACACACAAGAGCGGGATTGTAAGGCTCACCATCGCATCCTCAGAGCTCACCCTCCTTGTGGACTCCTCAAAGACCCGTAGGATGTCACAAAGGTCTCTCATCCATGGCCACTCATGGATGTGAAACTGAGGCAGCTGACTTTGTGGCACCCTAGGGTTTTGTAGCTGGTATTCCATCAAAGGTCTCTGCTGCTCAACCACTCTATTCAACATCTGAAACGTTGAGTTCCAGCGTGTGGGGACGTCGCACAAAAGCCGGTGTTGTGGCACATGCAGGCGTTGCTGGAGAGATTTTAAGCTAGCAGCGGCTACTGTCGACTTGCAAAAGTGGGCGCACATGCGCCGCACTTTCACCAGTAGCTCTGGAACATTGGGGTAGCTCTTTAGGAAACGTTGCACCACTAGGTTGAAGACGTGGGCCAGGCATGGAACATGTTGGAGTCCGGCAAGCTCCAGAGCTGCTACCAGGTTCCGGCCGTTATCACAAACGACCATGCCTGGGCCCAGGTGCAGCGGCTCAAACCATATTGCCGTCTCATCGAGGAGGGCATCCCTCACCTCGGAGGCAGTGTGCTGTCTGTCCCCCAAGCTGATCAGCTTCAGCACAGCCTGCTGACGTCTACCAACGCCTGTGCTGCAACGTTTCCAACTCGTAGCTGGGGTCAATCTAACAGCGGAGGAGGAGGCGGTGGCGGAGGAGGAGGCGGTGGCGGAGGAGGAGGCGGTAGAGGAGGAGGAGGAGGGGGGTGTTCTTCTCGTGTCCCTGCCAGGAATGTTAGGCGGGGAGACGAGGTACACCGGGCCAGTTTGGGAAGCAGTCCCAGCCTCAACTACATTCACCCAGTGTGCCGTCAGTGAAATGTAGCGTCCCTGTCCGCATGCACTTGTCCACGCGTCGGTGGTCAAGTGGACCTTTGTGCAAAGCGCGGAACTAAGGGCCCGCCTGATGTTGAGTGACACGTGCTGGTGCAAGGCGGGGACGGCACACCGGGAGAAGTAGTGACGGCTAGGGACGGCATAGCGAGGTGCCGCAGTTGCCATCAGGTCCAGGAAGGCGGGAGTTTCAACAAGCCGGAACGCCAACATCTCCTGGGCCAGCAGTTTAGCGATGTTGGCGTTCAAGGCTTGCGCGTGTGGGTGGTTAGCAGTGTATTTCTGCCGCCGCTCCAATGTCTGAGAGATGGTGGGTTGTTGTAAAGAAACGCCTGATGGTGCCTTTGATGGTGCAGGAGAAGGAGATAAGAAAGGACCGGGGGAGGATGAGGTAGAAGTCAACAAAGTGGCGGAGGCAGATGAAGTGGTGTCCTGGCTCGTCCTCTGGAGTGCATCGCCAGCACAGTCAGCAGTGGCAGTGGCAGAGGCAGAGGCAGTGGCAGAGGCAGTGGCAGTGGCGTGAACGGCAGGCGGCCTTTGTCCTGCCGTTGCTGCCTGCCACTGATTCCAGTGCTTGGATTCCAAATGACGGCGCATTGAAGTGGTGGACAGGTTGCTCTTCTCAGAGCCCCTAATCAATTTCGAGAGGCAAATTGTGCAGACAACACTATATCTGTCCTCGGCGCATTCCTTGAAAAAACTCCACACCTTCGAGAAACGTGCCCTCGAGGTGGGAGTTTTTCGGGGCTGGGTACGAACTGGAACATCTTGGGAGATTCCGGGTGTGGCCTGGCTTCGCCTAAGCTGCTGCCCTCTGCCTCTGCCTCTAGCTACCCTTTTTGGTGCTGCACCTGCCTCAACATCCACACTACTTTCCCCGCTTGACATCCCCCCTGTCCAGGTCGGGTCAGTGTCCTCATCATCCACCACTTCCTCTTCCAACTCCTGTCTCATCTCCTCCTCCCGCACAATGCGCCGGTCAACTGGATGCCCTGACGGCAACTGCATCACATCATCGTCGATGAGGGTGGGTTGCTGGTCATCCACCACCAAATCGAACGGAGATGGAGGAGACTCTAGTGTTTGAGCATCTGGACACAGATGCTCCTCTGTTAGGTTCGTGGAATCGTGACGTGGAGAGGCAGGTTGAGGGACAATGAAAGGAGCGGAGAACAGCTCTGGGGAGCAGGGACAGTTTGGGTTATTGTTCTGTAAAGCTTCGGAATTTTGGGAGGAAGGAAGACAAGACTGTTGGGTAATAGGAGGAGAGGAGGCAGAGTCTGACTGGCTGCTGGACAATGTGCTGTAAGCGTTCTCTGACAGCCATTGCAAGACCTGTTCCTGGTTCTCGGGCCTACTAAGGTTTGTACCCTGCAGTTTAGTTAATGTGGCAAGCAACCCTGGCACTGTGGAGTGGCGCAATGCTTGCTGCCCCACAGGAGTAGGCACGGGACGCCCTGTGGCTTCACTGCTACCTTGCTCCCCAGAACCATTCCCCCGACCTCGCCCACGGCCTCGTCCACGTCCCTTTCCGGGAGCCTTGCGCATTTTGAATTCCTAGTTAGAAATTGGCACTGTATACCAGTAGTAAAAATTGTGGGTGCACGTAACCCCAATATATTCTTTGAATTACCAGTCAGAAACTGGCACTATATGGCAGTAGCAAGAAATGAGGGTATTTGTATTCCCAATATATTCTTTGAATTCCCAGTCAGACAATGGCACTGTATACCAGTAGTAAAAATTGTGGGTGCACGTAACCCCAATATATTCTTTGAATTCCCAGTCAGACACTGGCACTATATGGCAGTAGCAAGAAATGAGGGTATTTGTATTCCCAATATATTCTTTGAATTCCCAGTCAGACAATGGCACTGTATACCAGTAGTAAAAATTGTGGGTGCACGTAACCCCAATATATTCTTTGAATTCCCAGTCAGACACTGGCACTATATGGCAGTAGCAAGAAATGAGGGTATTTGTATTCCCAATATATTCTTTGAATTCCCAGTCAGACAATGGCACTGTATACCAATAGTAAAAATTGTGGGTGCACGTAACCCCAATATATTCTTTGAATTACCAGTCAGAAACTGGCACTATATGGCAGTAGCAAGAAATGAGGGTATTTGTATTCCCAATATATTCTTTGAATTCCCAGTCAGACAATGGCACTGTATACCAGTAGTAAAAATTGTGGGTGCACGTAACCACAATATATTCTTTGAATTACCAGTCAGAAACTGGCACTATATGGCAGTAGCAAGAAATGAGGGTATTTGTATTCCCAATATATTCTTTGAATTCCCAGTCAGACAATGGCACTGTATACCAGTAGTAAAAATTGTGGGTGCACGTAACCCCAATATATTCTTTGAATTCCCAGTCAGACACTGGCACTATATGGCAGTAGCAAGAAATGAGGGTATTTGTATTCCCAATATATTCTTTGAATTCCCAGTCAGACAATGGCACTGTATACCAGTAGTAAAAATTGTGGGTGCACGTAACCCCAATATATTCTTTGAATTACCAGTCAGAAACTGGCACTATATGGCAGTAGCAAGAAATGAGGGTATTTATAACCCCAATATATTCTTTGAATTCCCAGTCAGACAATGGCACTGTATACCAGTAGTAAAAATTGTGGGTGTATATAGCCCCAATTCTATTGCTAGGGGACTTGCAGGGTATTTCTGGGGTGAAGGTGGGGGGGCACACCGTTGGAACGGGTATCGGGGTATATATCGGGTATACGGGAATACACTGACAGTGTATTCCATTCAGGATCCTGGGAAAGCTGGGTTGCGGCGATTGAGCCCGTCAGTGCCACGTTACACTGACAAGCTTCTCCCTGGAATTTAGCTCTTACAAGAGCTGTTGTGGTTGTCTTCTCCTTCCTATCCTAGCCTGTCCCTGCCTACCCAGAATCTAAGCCCTAGCTAGCTGGACGGAAACCTCCGTCCTCGGTGAATTGCAAGCTCAGAATGACGCGAACCTGGGCGGCGCTGTTCTTTTAAATTAGAGGTCACATGTTTTCGGCAGCCAATGGGTTTTGCCTACTTTTCTCAACGTCACCGGTGTCGTAGTTCCTGTCCCACCTACCCTGCGCTGTTATTGGAGCAAAAAAGGCGCCAGGGAAGGTGGGAGGGGAATCGAGTAATGGCGCACTTTACCACGCGGTGTTCGATTCGATTCGAACATGCCGAACAGCCTAATATCCGATCGAACATGAGTTCGATAGAACACTGTTCGCTCATCTCTACCTGTGACTGGTTTAGCCCCATTTGGATTGTGTCAAAGGTCATCATGAGTTTATATTCCCAAATCCTCCGATGTTTCCTGTTTTTGAAATTTCCTCTTAAAACCAGGATCTTCATGTCATTGATGATATTTTGATTTTGATTGCAGACGTGTTTTGGCACAGGGAGGTCCATTCTCTGTTCTCTAATCGTATGTCTGTGTGAATTCATCCTCATCCTAAGTGTCTGGTCTGTCTTTCCTATATACAGGCCCCCAGGACACTTGGTACACATGATTAAATACACCACATTAGGTGTGCTGCAGGTGAAGGTACCTGGGATCTTGTAGTCTTGATCGGAGTTTGGGATCTTTATTTTATCTGTGGTCAGTATGTGAGGGCAGGTTTTGCACTTTTTCTGTCCGCACGGAAAAGTTCTTGTGTTAGTTGGAGGTGACAGTGAGCTGCTAATCACCATATTCCTGAGGTTTGGTGGCTGTCTATAGCACAGGAGAGGGGGGAGCAAAATGGCACCACAGTACGCTAATCTCTTCATGGCCATGAATAAGGGGCTTCAGCATTGAAACGCGTAGGCGGCTTCTGTGTTTTTCACTGTCGTGCGTTCCGTCATGTCGTAAGTGCGTTTTCTTGTTTTTTGTACATTTTTTTTTCCTGTTCTTCATGAATTTTAAAGATTTTTCATTAGCAGCTCACTGTCACCTCCAACTAACACAGGAACATTCCCATGCGGACAGAAAAGGTGCAAAACCTGCCCTCACATACTGACCAGAGCAGTGCTGCTAATAGGTGAAAGTTAAAGCAGCGCTGCATCCACAGGGCCGCCGCAAACAACCGCTCACTTCCCCTGCCGGGCTGCCGTGACCATGTACCTTATGCCGTAGGATTAGATACACGCGTCTGCACACAGTTCCACACGCCATAGGATTAGATACGCGCATCTGCACACAGTTGTACACACCATAGGATTAGATACACGCGTCTGCATACAGTACCACATGCCGTAGGATTAGATACGCGCATCTACACACAGTTCCACAGTCCGTAGGATTAGATACGCGCCTCTTCACACAATACTACATGGGAGGATTATAAACGTGAATCTGCACACAGTACCACAATGCCAGAGAATTAGATACGCACGTCTGCACACAGTTCCACACTTCAGAGGATTAAATACGCGCATCTTCACACAGCTGTACATGCCAGAGGATTAGATACACGTGTCTGCACACAGTACCACATGCCGTAGGATTAGATACGCACATCTGCACACAGTTACACACTTCAGAGGATTAAATACATGCGTCTTCACACAGTTATACACGCCATAGTATTAGATATGCACCTCTTCACACAATACCACACAGGGAGGATTAGATACATGCCTCTGCACACAGTTCCACACGCCGGAGGATTAGATATGTGCCTCAGCACACAGTACCATATGCTGGAGGATTAGATAGACAGCTCTGTACAGAGTACCACTAATTAGAGTTTTACTCCAGGTTTCCATAGCAACCCAGCCATTTTTCTTCACTGCTGTATGTCAGCTTTAAAGAAGCAGGGCACTGTGGATGACACTGTTATACAAAGTCACATTCACACAGCTTTACTCCAGGTATCCATAACAACTAATCACAGATTTTTCACTCATATCCAAAATGAGATACACATAATCACATGATGCTTATGGACATACACACAAACCACATACAAAATACACCTGTGCAAAATTGGAAAATTCTTATGGGGCCACTACACAAACAAAAAATGTAATATACCCGTGCGAAGCCGGGTCCTCCTGCTAGTACCTTATATATAGCAATGTGCAGTAGAGGTTGTATGACTGCTCACAATAAGCACCTCAGTAAACCTTCCTGTCAATTACTGACAAAATACAAGAAAGCACTAACTTTGCTTTTAAAGCAAGGTTCTGCAGTAGCGCCCCCTGTGCATTATGAACACCATATTTATCAGCAACACTGTACCCTATTCTTTTGAACTTGCTTGATAACTTTCCCAAATTGATGTACAGCAACAATTGCTTCTCTAATTCAGGCGAACCTGCATTTTCTGGGGTATTGCCAAACCCAAAATTTTGTTAGTTTGCCACTCATGAATTACTAATATACTCAGAATATAATAGGAGGAGGCCCAGGGGAAGTGTAAAAACATCATAAAAAGTGTTACTTATGCAGCATCCTGGAGTAGCTGTTATTTCTGTGTTTGTCTATTGTGCCACCAGACTATGTTGGTATGTACCGTCTTATATGCTGTATGTTAAATGTCATTATTTGTGCAGCTATCCTTCTGTTTCCTCCTGCACTGTTCAAACCCTTGCCTTGGTTTAACCCTGGCCTATCACTTGCCACTGGGCGGGGTTGTAGCAGACCTGTCTCCATGGTGACCCTGGGTCCAGAGAGGCAATTGATAGTTAGACTTGGAAGTGTGCAGAGCTTTCCTGCCCCTCAGCTGGACTCTGGGCCAACGGTCGGGCATTGCAGCCCCAAGGAGCTTCGTTTACTGCCCCAGGCTCTTCCAGTGACTTCCCTGCAACAAGGGAACACTTGCCTGGACTTTTTCTGCCGTGCCAGGTAATCTCTGGCAGGAGGAACTCATTGGGGCCTAGTTTCCTATATACTTCCCATTTCTTTTGTAGTCATTCTTGGCTCTAAAAACCACAATAAAATCTGCAAGGAAAAAAAACTGCGTTTCCATAACGTGTGGCCTCAGTTGCTCAGTGTTTTGCTGAATTTTGTTGTACCCTTTATTAGTTCACAATAACTGTTGCCAAATGTTACCTTGAAAGCCTTTGTTTTTGCTACTTTTGTAGCATTTTTTTTTTTTTTGCATTCATTGTATCTTTAATGTAGCATGCTTTGGTTACAGTTTTCTTTCTGATATTTTTCCTACAGGTTTTGCTGTAGGAGTTAAAAAATAGCACCAGAAATACTTGTAAAATTTCTTTAAACTCCGCAGGATACAATATGTGCCTGATCATTGGGGTAAAACTGCTGGGTCCACCTGGAATCACAAGAATGGGGATTCTAAATGAGCCATGTAAATGGAGCAGTACTGTGCATGCATAAAAATGTTCCTATCCTTTATCCCCCCTATAGGGGATGAGTGTGATTAGTGGAATGGGCGCTTTAATTTTTCACCCAATAGGTAGAATCTATCAAACATCTGTCATAAGATGGCTACAAAATATAAATATACAAAAGACTATACAAATGCCATGAATCAGAGATGTAATTTTAAACTCAGTGCAGATGTTAATGTTTAGTTATTATATGGATGTGAGCTATTTGAAGCAGCGACTCCAGAATTAGAGATCTCTTCAATTCTTCTGCTTCTATTTCTTGGCAGTGGATTGTCAGAGTGCAGAAATAAACATCGCCTCCCCTTATTTTCACCCCTCTGTGTCAGTACTTAATCACCCTCATTCATTCTGAGACGACAAAGGGTTTAGTTCTGTTCTCTCACATACAGTATTCCCTGCTGGCCGGGCTGAATTATTACTTTTAAAATAATACTCAATGGCTTGTTTATGTCATAGGTGACATGAGAGAATACAATGTTGTATCATATCCCCACCTAATCCCACTGCTTTTGCTTCTGTATCATTTTTGGTGTATTCTAGATGAACAGAACACGGTAAATGATGGTGTCCTGATCGGTGACGGTGTAAGAATCATTGGTGTATATATTTAATATATACATTTTATTTAATTAAGGAATTTGGCTTAAAGGGAATGTGTCACTAAAAAAATTACATATTTTAACCGGGCCAATTTGTGGTCCAGGAACAGACACATTTTAGGTTTTTTTTTGTATGTGCAGTTTAGAGGGCTGTAACATTTAACTCATATGTCTCATTCAACTAATCTTTGCGTCTTTTTGGGGGGACACATAGGGCTTTATTTTTATGTTGTTTTTATTTTTGAATGTGTTTTAATTTTTTTTTATATCTGGGAAAATATAAACAAAATACGAGGAAAATTGTGTCTGTCTTCATAAAATAGTTTTTCCTCTCCAATACAGTAGTTTTTATTCTGTATTGTGTCATCAGGGGTGGGGCTATAACCTTTAATAACGGCGTATTATTTTATTTATTTATTTTTAATTATTATAATTACGTTTTTTAAAATCTTTTTTTATTCATATATTTTTTATTTTATTAAAATAAGAGACCTTTGGGGACATCTGATCACTTTTTTCTTTGTTAGGGAGACTGATTTCCCCTGCAACTGGGGTTGGTACATATAGGCCCAGTGGCAGGAGGAATACAGCCTCCTGCACGTTAGTATATACAGTTTAAAGAGCTGATCTGGGTCCTGTATGACCCAGCAGCTTCTGTAAGATGATGATCCCAGCGGAACACGTGACCGCCGGGTTAAAGGGCGGTCGCATCATGGCAGCGCCTATAGCTGTGTATACAGTGCTCATTGAGCGTTGTATACACAATGATTGAGAAGGCAGGGAAGGTAATAAATAGAGATGAGCGAACACTAAAATGTTCGAGGTTCGAAATTCGATTCGAACAGCCGCTCACTGTTCGAGTGTTCGAATGGGTTTCGAACCCCATTATAGTCTATGGGGAACATAAACTCGTTAAGGGGGAAACCCAAATTCGTGTCTGGAGGGTCACCAAGTCCACTATGACACCCCAGGAAATGATACCAACACCCTGGAATGACACTGGGACAGCAGGGGAAGCATGTCTGGGGGCATAAAAGTCACTTTATTTCATGGAAATCCCTGTCAGTTTGCGATTTTCGCAAGCTAACTTTTCCCCATAGAAATGCATTGGCCAGTGCTGATTGGCCAGAGTACGGAACTCGACCAATCAGCGCTGGCTCTGCTGGAGGAGGCGGAGTCTAAGATCGCTCCACACCAGTCTCCATTCAGGTCCGACCTTAGACTCCGCCTCCTCCGGCAGAGCCAGCGCTGATTGGCCGAAGGCTGGCCAATGCATTCCTATGTGAATGCAGAGACTTAGCAGTGCTGAGTCAGTTTTGCTCAACTACACATCTGATGCACACTCGGCACTGCTACATCAGATGTAGCAATCTGATGTAGCAGAGCCGAGGGTGCACTAGAACCCCTGTGCAAACTCAGTTCACGCTAATAGAATGCATTGGCCAGCGCTGATTGGCCAATGCATTCTATTAGCCCGATGAAGTAGAGCTGAATGTGTGTGCTAAGCACACACATTCAGCTCTACTTCATCGGGCTAATAGAATGCATTGGCCAGCGCTGATTGGCCAGAGTACGGAACTCGACCAATCAGCGCTGGCTCTGCTGGAGGAGGCGGAGTCTAAGGTCGGACCTGAATGGAGACTGGTGTGGAGCGATCTTAGACTCCGCCTCCTCCAGCAGAGCCAGCGCTGATTGGCCGAATTCCGTACTCTGGCCAATCAGCACTGGCTAATGCATTGTATTGGCGTGATGAAGCAGTGCTGAATGTGTGTGCTTAGCACACACATTCAGCTCTACTTCATCGGGCTAATAGAATGCATTGGCCAATCAGCGCTGGCCAATGCATTCTATTAGCTTGATGAAGCAGAGTGTGCACAAGGGTTCAAGCGCACCCTCGGCTCTGATGTAGCAGAGCCGAGGCTGCACAAGGGTTCAAGCGCACCCTCGGCTCTGATGTAGCAGAGCCGAGGGTGCACTTGAACCCTTGTGCACCCTCGGCTCTGCTACATCAGAGCCGAGGGTGCGCTTGAACCCTTGTGCAGCCTCGGCTCTGCTACATCAGAGCCGAGGGTGCGCTTGAACCCTTGTGCAGCCTCGGCTCTGCTACATCAGAGCCGAGGGTGCGCTTGAACCCTTGTGCAGCCTCGGCTCTGCTACATCAGAGCCGAGGGTGCGCTTGAACCCTTGTGCAGCCTCGGCTCTGCTACATCAGAGCCGAGGGTGCGCTTGAACCCTTGTGCACACTCTGCTTCATCAAGCTAATAGAATGCATTGGCCAGCGCTGATTGGCCAATGCATTCTATTAGCCCGATGAAGTAGAGCTGAATGTGTGTGCTAAGCACACACATTCAGCACTGCTTCATCACGCCAATACAATGCATTAGCCAGTGCTGATTGGCCAGAGTACGGAATTCGGCCAATCAGCGCTGGCTCTGCTGGAGGAGGCGGAGTCTAAGATCGCTCCACACCAGTCTCCATTCAGGTCCGACCTTAGACTCCGCCTCCTCCGGCAGAGCTAGCGCTGATTGGCCGAAGGCTGGCCAATGCATTCCTATGTGAATGCAGAGATTTAGCAGTGCTGCGTCAGTTTTGCTCAACTACACATCTGATGCACACTCGGCACTGCTACATCAGATGTAGCAATCTGATGTAGCAGAGCCGAGGGTGCACTAGAACCCCTGTACAAACTCAGTTCACGCTAATAGAATGCATTGGCCAGCGCTGATTGGCCAATGCATTCTATTAGCCCGATGAAGTAGAGCTGAATGTGTGTGCTAAGCACACACATTCAGCACTGCTTCATCACGCCAATACAATGCATTAGCCAGTGCTGATTGGCCAGAGTACGGAATTCGGCCAATCAGCGCTGGCTCTGCTGGAGGAGGCGGAGTCTAAGGTCGGACCTGAATGGAGACTGGTGTGGAGCGATCTTAGACTCCGCCTCCTCCAGAAGAGCCAGCGCTGATTGGCCGAATTCCGTACTCTGGCCAATCAGCACTGGCTAATGCATTGTATTGGCGTGATGAAGCAGTGCTGAATGTGTGTGCTTAAAATAACTTTTTGGGGCTCTATCGGGTGTGTAATTGTGATTTTTTACATCAGAGCCGAGGGTGCGCTTGAACCCTTGTGCAGCCTCGGCTCTGCTACATCAGAGCCGAGGGTGCGCTTGAACCCTTGTGCACACTCTGCTTCATCAAGCTAATAGAATGCATTGGCCAGCACTGATTGGCCAGAGTACGGAATTCGGCCAATCAGCGCTGGCCAATGCATCCCTATGGGAAAAAGTTTATCTCACAAAAATCACAATTACACACCCGATAGAGCCCCAAAAAGTTATTTTTAATAACATTCCCCCCTAAATAAAGGTTATCCCTAGCTATCCCTGCCTGTACAGCTATCCCTGTCTCATAGTCACAAAGTTCACATTCTCATATGACCCGGATTTGAAATCCACTATTCGTCTAAAATGGAGGTCACCTGATTTCGGCAGCCAATGACTTTTTCCAATTTTTTTCAATGCCCCCGGTGTCGTAGTTCCTGTCCCACCTCCCCTGCGCTGTTATTGGTGCAAAAAAGGCGCCAGGGAAGGTGGGAGGGGAATCGAATTTTGGCGCACTTTACCACGCGGTGTTCGCTTCGATTCGAACATGGCGAACACCCTGATATCCGATCGAACATGTGTTCGATAGAACACTGTTCGCTCATCTCTAGTAATAAACCATCCCTGCCTTCTCTCTGGGAGCTCTGGCTGAAGTTACAGCTGGCTTCCTGTTTCAGCAGCCGCATGAACTTGTGCAGCTGCTGAGTTCTGCTTGGATGTACCGGTATGTCCTGTCAGAACAAAGCAAGCACCTTCCAGACGTATATACTCAATGGGTGGTCCGGAAGTGGTTAACCAGGTTTTTATATTAAACATATTTTTTAATAATTTTTTTTTTATTTTTTATTTTTTTAATGTCACTAATTTTGAAAAAATGCAACATCCTGCAAATTTTCACTCTGGTCCCAACTGACACTGCAGTCACCTTTAGAATGTCCTCATACTTGTTATATAGTCAGTTGGCCCTGACGAAATTGGTGGCTTAGCTAACATTCAACATGTATGTATGGGCTGTTTATTGATAGATTAAGGGTCCATTCACATGGAGTAAAGGCGCTCTCATTTTGGCAAAATACACGCGTAAAGAATACATGTGTAAAAATAAGACTCTCATTGACTTCAATGACATTTTTTTACACGTGAAAAAAAAAACACGTAAAAAAACACGTCAAAATACATTTCAAAATACACGTGTAAAATGTCATTGAAGTCAATGGGAGTTTTATTTTTACACATGTAGGGCACGTTTACTGAATGGACCCTAACACTTGAAACTATAATCTACTTTGCATGTGTAATAGAAAAGACGTAAAAGTCTGCAAAATTGATGCTACTATTGTGCACAGTTCATCTAATGTAGAGATTTTTGTGACTGTTCCATTCAGGTGGTTGCTGTTTGCAGAAAAAAAATTGCGGTACTATTTATCTGATTTGGTGATTTAGCAGGCAAGTATTTTGTTTTTCCATTTTATCGAATCTTGTGCGGGCAGTGCGCGGCAAGCACACGGACTCCATTATAGTCTATGGGGTCAGTGTGCTTAACTGCATAGTGCTTACAGTTGCGTTGGCATTCCGTTTGGGGGGGATCCTCATGCGGACTCCTTCCGGACAGAAGCTAATGTGATCCGGGCATTAGTCAATAGCTAAGTGGGTCAGAAAAGACCAGAAAGTAGAGATCTGTGGACCCAGAATGCAGTGGAAATAATGTGGTGGAAGAACAGTGAGATGTGGGGGATTGGATGGAACAATCCTTTAAGGCTAAGTCCCCACATTGCGGAAACTCAGCTTTTTTTGTTGCAGATTTTGTTGCGGTTTTTGTTGCGGAATGGATTGAGCAGTTAGAAGAAGGATAAGAACTTCCTATGTATTTTCCATACCTTTTCTAGACATTCTTGGCTTTGGCTCAAAAAACCGCAACAAAATAAGCTGTGTTTCCGCAATGTAGGGCCTTAGCCTAAGTTGGAAAATGACCTTACAGCATCACAAGCATTATTTTATGGAACCCATTCAGAAGGTATGCAGTATTTAACTTGAAATTCCCTTCCATGTTGAAATTAATAGTATTTTATAGGACTGTACATCCCCAATTTCTGGATAACATGAATGTATTTGTACAATCACCAATAATCCAGCCCAGTGAGTCTATTAATATGAGGTATCATTATTGGCTGTAGATACAATCTTATGCTCTGAGGTAATGAGGGCTAAATTATAATTACTGCATTTACATTGAAAATAATTGTATGTGTAGATCTGATACAATAAATGATAAAATACAATCTTATTCATTAAAATCAGCTTTAATCAGCTATAATACAACTCTATAATATTGTAAATAATTCATACAATATCACTTTGGCATATTATGGGATTGAATAGCAAATTATAGTAATTAATTTCAGTTGGTACTGATATGAAATGTAACTAAATAATTTATATATCAGAAATTGCTTTAAGCAACCGTTTTTACTGTTGTGTTATATTTGTGGTACATGGTTATTCTCTGGTGTATAAATAACAGAAAACACAGTTGTATATACTTTGCTATTTATTAGGTAGCTAACATGCAGTCTCATATGTGATAAAAGTAAAATAAAGTTCATACCTTGCAAAAGTAAAATTGATCGTATTTGGGATAGATCTTGTTTGCTGAATGACAGCATGGGCGGCATGGCGGCTCTGTGTTTAGCAGTGTTGCCTTATGGTGCTGGAGTCCTAACTTTGTATCCAACCAAGGACAACATCTGTGTGGAGTTTGTATATTCTCCCCATGTTTGTATGGCTTTCCTCCCATACACCAAGAACAACTTAGATTATGAGCCCATCGTTGGGGTAAGGAACTCCCCCTCTGACTGTACAAGGCTATGGACGAGTACTGTTAGGAGGGGCGTCCCTCACAGATCAGCTAGACTTTCAGGAGTGCCCTTCCTACAGTGGACTGAGATTGGTGCTGGCATAACGGCAAGGATATCTCCAGCCCTGGGGCACAGAACGGGAAAGGCGATAGTGCGCTGAATTCAGAGCACTGTCGGTTTTCTAGCGGTATAAAAAACTGCATGTGCCCAAGGACATGAAAGGTCCTCTTTAAAAAAAGGCTCAACATGATGCTTAATAGTACAGCAATAACAATAACGTGGCATGTTACATATCTGAAGATGCAATGACAAAGGTCCTTAAGGGTTGAATATTGTTTTTGGAAAATTTTATGAATTTTTCCTTGTAACAGCAATGTCACTAAAATGTTGGTATGAAATAATAAACCTCAGCTGGGCTTATACTATACATGCAATTTGCTGGAATTGTCCTTTGGTCGTAACCGTACATGACCCATAGAAAAAGCAGAGTCATCGAAATATAGGTTGGCTGTTTGACAAGAAAGCCTTTTACCTTAGTGAAATTGCAAATTTGTCTGCAGCTGGTGTCTGCATTGGAGGTTAACTATTTCCTTACACCTCCCCGAGGCTGTGTGACTTCCAGTACAGTTAGGATTGCACAGTTTCATCTGGATACATATACAAAAAAATATATCTCTGCTTAATATTTTTAAAGCAGGATGCTACATTGAAGTATTTTGGGGTCTGCCTGACTCCTAGGTGTTGCATGGTTAATCTGAAGTGCATGTAGCTTCATATGTTGTATGGCATGGAACCAAGTACCAAAAGATGTCCTACTGTAAGGTCACTTATCTACTGTATACTACTCGATTAAGTTGGTTCATCCCAACTCAGTCCAGGTACCATCTGGTTTGGTTTTCACTGCAGAAAGTAATTCATGTAGCTGGTAGTCATCCGGTTAAGGCCATCAGCTGAGTAGTGCTTACATCTGTGACATTCTAGTACCATTTTGGATTCCTTAGTATTCAGGGTTGGTTCACACTAGCGTATGTATTCCGTCCGGGAAGAGTCCGCATGGAGACCCCCTGGACGGAATACAATCACAATTTCATTTTTCATGCGGGCAGTGCGCGGCAAGCACATGGACCCCATTATAGTCTATCGCAATTGCAAGCGCTGTGCTGTCAAAGCACACGGACCCCATAGACTATAATGTGGTCCGTGTGCTTGCCGCGCACTGTCCACATGAATCATGCAATTGCTATTGTATTCTCACTTATTTTAGCTATATATGGGGTTTTTTATTGCAAAAAAGTACCGCAAGGTACGACACCAAGTACTTTTATTGTACTTGCTTTAGACTAAGGGTTGGTTCACACTAGCGTATGTATTCCGTCCGGGGAGAGACCGCATGGAGACGGAATACATACGCTAGTGTGAACCAACCCTTAGTCTAAAGCAAGTACAAAAAAAGTACTCGGTGTCACGTACCTTGCGGTACTTTTTTGCAATAAAAAAACCCATATATAGCTAAAATAAGTGAGAAAAATTAAATAGTAAAACAAAGAGAAACAAAAAAGAAGTATATTAAGGACACCATGCTCTCCTTATCTGTGGGGGTGCCAATGGTAAGACCACTCACCTATCAGATACTTATCCCCTCTCCTGCGGATAAGGAATCCTTTTTCTGATGGTGCAACCCCTTTGCAGAAATACCATGTTGGTTTTAGAAAAGTTGCTTAACTTGTGATACTCATAACTGGGCATGTCCATCCAAGAGAACAAGTAAAGGCGCACACATTGGTATGTTAGTAAAGGGCTTTCCAGGATAGAGGGAGTATTGGGATACGATGGAACTGCCTCCTCCAGTACATATATTATTAGTGAAAGAATGCTTTTAAAGCTGACCTTGCTATCTGATATAAGCTACACTCTGAATTGAATTTGTAAATTCTGCATTGGAAAGTATGTTGGGTCACTAGAAGGTAAATTCCATTAGTTACAGGAATTACCAGACACAGACACGTTTCAGTTGTTTTTTTGCTCTACAATGAATCAGTTTTACTTTCAGTGAGAAATGTAAATGCAAATATCCCAAAAATATACCGTGTTTCATTTATGTGTAAGTCAAAAATTTCAGTAAACCAAAACCTCCTGACAATGACTCTGAAAGGTTTCACCAGGTGAGTGAGATTTGCTGTTTTTTAAGAGACTATTACATACTTTTACATACCTACCTATTAACCATGGTAGTAGAAAAGAAGGAAAGGAATCAGAGTGACTGCGACTTGATTATATAACTAAATTAGCTGCTCACTTTTTGGGATTGTACCAAGTACAACTCCTATGTGCACTTTGTGAGCAGGTTTTTGGAAGGTCCAGTTGGTAATTGTTTGACTAGGAGAGAAATAGCGTTCAAGATTGATGTCGGCACTCGGATGGACAATTATCACTGAAGGCTTCAAAGTTATATATCTTTAATAACATTCACAACAACGCATTTCGAGCTCTTTCTCAAGTCAGTATACACAATCTTTGAATGGAGGACTCACTTCCCAATAATGTATTCCACTCCACAGCAGGTTCCAGACCCTATCGACCTCGAATACTATTTCTCTCCTACTCGAACTATTGCTAACCTACCTCAGATTGAAAAGAAGTAATCCATCTGTGTTGGAAACATATAAGGTGGGCTCTGATGTCATACATTTTCTTGTGATTTCTTTGAGTTTTACTGGCTTTTTTAGCATATGAATAGGTCACTTCATGCATATAGGGATCACCATTGGAGGTGAACAAGCTTTTACTCTCTTAATGTACCTGAACTATCATCCACTACTTTGGTATCTAGGTTAATTCTAAGAGTCCTTGTATTCCGTGCATGTTGAGACTTGTTTGGGAAAAAAGTGAGAGAAGTCATTTTAAAGCTCATATTCCTAGAAGGCGCATTGTGAATTATAAGGCTCACTATGGAACCCAGTGATATCTTGATATGCTGCTTGACTATTTTTTTTTATACAAAAGATCCATAAAGTATTAAAACTGAACTGTTTCTTGCTTTCACCAGAAATACAAGAACTTCTTTATTAACCACTTCTGGACCGCACATAGACTATAAACGTCCGGGAAGTGGTTGCCTTGTTCTGACAGGACGTACCAGTACGTCCAGTCAGAACACAGCAGCTGCACAGAGATCATGCAGCTACTGAAGCTGGGAGCTGGCTGTAACTTCAGCCGGGGCTCCCACAGAGATGGCAGGGAAGATTTATTACCTCCCCTGCCATTTCGATCGCTGTGTATACAGCGCTCAATGAGCGCTGTATACACAGCTATGGACGCTGCCATGATTCGGCCGCCCTCTGAACCTGCGGTCACGTGATCCGCTGGGAGCAGAGTCTTGCAAGAGCTGCTGGGTCCTACAGGACCCAGATCAGCTCTACATACTGTGTACACAGCGTGCAGGAGGCTGGATTCCTCCTGCAACTGAGGCTAAATGTAACAGCCTCAGTTATAGGGGAAATCAGCCTCCAGTACAAAAAAAAAGTGATCAGATGTCCCCAAAGGTCTCTTATCACCTTATGGGGACACAATCTGAAAAATAAATAAAATAAAAATAATAAAAAAGTTTTAAAAAATGTAAATAAAATAATAATGAAAAAAAAATTCTAATAAAATGCTGTTATTAAAGGTTATAGCCCCACTCCCGACGACACCATACAAAATAAAAATTACTGTAACAGAGAGGAAAAACTATATTATAAAGTTTTTCAGTGATACTTTGTGTTATTAAATTAAAAAAAAAAAAAAATATTGAAAACCAGACTCAATTTCCTCCTATTTTGTTTATATTTTCCCGGATATAACAAAAATTAAAACACATTTGAAAATAAAACAACATAAAAATAAAGCCCTATGTGTCCCCGAAAAAAGACGCAAAAATTAGTTGACTGAGATATACGGGAAAAATGTTACAGCCCTCAAAACCGCACATACAAAATAAACCTAAAATGTGTCTGGTCCTGGAACACAAATTGGCCCGGTACTGAAGTGGTTAAAAAAAATTTAAAATACTTTTTTATGAGATTATACAGGAAAGTTTCCGGTTTTCTGTATGTTGTAGAAACATTTTTTACTATAATTTTACTAGCTTCCTCAGTTGTTATAATTGGTGATAAATACCCATATCCTCCATACTTGCTATAGTTTGCATATCTAATCATATCCCTTGTACAAGCGCATTCCTTAAAGGGGTATTCCCATGACGCTGTTCACTAACCTGCAGGCTGTTGTGCTCTCTTCACTTCCTGCTTTCTCGGCACATAGGTGGGCGGGGTTTCACTTGCACAGGATTGGTTGTAAATGAATTACCACAGTGTGAAGCTGATGTAGCAGAGCTTGATTTGAATCAGTTTGCATTACATACAGAGGTAATGGACTCCCTATCTCAGCTCTTATCAGCCAAATTCAATTAAACCGACTGATAAGGGCTCAGAAATCCTGGAGCTCTCTGAGAAGCTCCGCTACTTATCAGACACAAACAGCTCAGAGCTGCTCCCAGCCCCTCCCTTCCCCCTGAGAGCAGGCAGCTACATCACTTGACAAATGAGCAGATAATCCCAAGGGCCATAGAAACGGAGTGTAAAGAATGAAATGAATAAATTAAGATAGCGGCCAAACAAAGCAGTTTTGATGAAGCAATGCATTTAGGAAAAGTCTTAAATCCACATAGACCAACAGTATAGATAGGATCCTTTGATGGGACAACCCCTTTAATAGTTTCTCCTAAGGCTCATGTATCTACAGAATACATAAAATACATCTCCTTCGGGTGAACCTATGGCAGAACTGTAAAGGCCTATTGCTTAAGCACTGCTTATAGGAAAAGTAGTTAATGGATTGGCCGACTGACAAGGATCCTATGCAGAAATTTTCTTAAATAATCCTTCAGTAAATCTTGCTTACCTTTGGCAGCGTGCAAATTAGATTTAGCATGGTACTTGTCATTTCAACAGCTGGCAGAAGTTTTATGTATAGCAATTTCATGACTGTAAAATCACGAACATAACAAGCTCATTAGTTTTATTAAATTTATGATGTTCTTGAAGAAAAGAACAAAATCTATGGAAACCAGAGCAGAATGAACAGATTCGGGCCCGTGTAGTGAAGTTATTAAAGTGGCACTTACTGCAATAGATATAGAGTCATCTTTTATATTACGGTGAATTAGTATTTCACTTCCAAGTCCTGTGGGTGCGGGTGACTTGGGCTACATTCTCCTCTACTGTATGGCAATGGCATGTATTGGTTTGTCAATATCTCTGTCTGTGGCCGCTTTTATTCCTTTTGTTGGTTACTACCACCTGTTGCTTGATAAAAATATAGAAAAAAGAGGAAATGGCTGTGAAATTGAGTATATATTACTGGTAATGTTTGTTGTTGATGTGGGATGCAGCTTCATGCACTGCTGATATTGTTGCTTAGAGAATTTCAGTCTGACTATACTTCTATCCACAAGTCTGGAGGAATACTCCCTGGTCCTGGAGATTTCCAGACACGTGCCAGTTATGGAATATATGACTGTAGTAAACATGTCCACATTGATGGATGTTATATGTAAGTGCATACAAACCTCCCCTACAGCTATATTAGAAAAACTACGTAACAAGTAAAACACTCAAGCCTTTACGGTACAGTATTTATATAGCACAGTATATAATTCTGGTTAGAGAGGACATTTCACCTATCCTGACATGCATGTCTGATTTAGTAAATACTTGGATTCCCAGTTGTATGAACAATTCTGGAACATTTTTCTTACAGCTATGCTTTATGCTGTTCCTCTGTTATTCCTCCTAGCAATTCATGAATATTTTGAAACTTGGTGTTAAAAGTGGAGGAGAAGACTTATCTCTGCACACAGTGGCATAGCTAAAATCTTGTGGGCCGCAGTGCAATCTTTTGTCTGGGGCCCCCTACCTCATCCCTACATCGAATTCTCAATAGTGATGGTTACAGGTGCTAAGGAGTTTAATCCACCTTAGTGTGGTTAGGGTATCTGTTGGTCTCCTTGGCTTTTGGGCTAGATGGAAGCTGCAATCTCAGTACTGATGCCAGTGCTTATTGGCCCCCTAAGGCTCCTGGGCCCCGGTGCGACTGCACCCTCTGCATCCCTTCAAGTTACGCTCCTGTCTGCACAGTCTGACAAATACAACAATGAGAATTTACAAGAAAAGATGCTCAAGAGTTGCTGCTTCATGGACAATACTTTATGGATATGGACAAGTATATACCAAAACTCTCAGGAGAGGTGACAGGGACTCTTTAAATGGGCTATGCCACCAAATGGATTTATCCTTTATCTATAGGACAGACAATAAATACTGTACCTGATCGGTGGGGGGGTCTGACTAGTGGTGAACCTAGCCTTTTTGCCGCCTGAGGCGGACGTCAGAAAGGTCCCTCAGCTCCCTCTATGGAGCCTGCTCTCTGCAAAGCGTGAGGGGTGGCCGCTGGAGCAGCACTGTGTCCACAGGGCCGCCCCAATCCACCAAGACAGTGACGCTTAGCCATTCCAGGTCAGCTTGTCCTGGACTGGCTTAGGTCAGTAAAAATGCCGCCAGCCATCCCAAGAACACGAAGTACTTTCCCCTTGCATAAACACAGCAAAGCTAAATGTAGGTGTGACCAATGATGGATGGGGCTCCCATTCAATTCAATAGGGACCCTGGAGATAACTGAACTACAGCACTCAGCTATCTCTGAAGTGAATGAGAGCACCATCCATCAGCGGTCACGCCTTCATTCAGCCTGGCTCTCTGTGTCCCCTATACAGTTTAATGTCCCTTTACTTACCCTTACACAATATAATGCACCCTTACTGTACTGACAGTGTAATGCTCTTATAGCCCCCCACACACACACACAGTATAATGCCCCCACAGTCACAGTTGGCTGCTATCCATCAAATTATTCCAATAGGTAACGACTGATATTATACTTCCAGTTCCCAGAGCACCAATCCTCAATTGTCCTATTATGTCTAGATGTTGAGGAATATCAGGAGTTCTAGCAATGACACTCTCTACAGTAACAGACCTGATACTCCATTATAATTTGCACCACCACCATAAATTGACAAAAGTGGACAAGCCAATAAAATGACCATAATACTTACAATTTGCGCATAGACTGCTTTCTAAGGGGAACCATCTGGAGACTTGTTAATGTACTTGAAACTGTATCAAATATTACAAATGCAAAGTTCAATTTGGAAATGACATCCCGTCTTCTTATAAATGCATACAGTCTATGTAAATGCCACATTCTGTGCTTGTTCTAACTTGATCATAATTTATGCTGTTGCTATGTGTTTTTCATGCATAATCCACTTTATATTATAATCCAGTTGTTAGTGTTGCGCTAGCATAGATTGTTGTAATCTGGGAAATATCAAGGGCATAGCTAGGGTTGGTGCTTGCTTACTGGAATACGGCCATTTCTACTGATAGTAATGAATTATGAAACAGAATATAATACCACTGCTAATGAATTACATTATGTGACCCCTTGACCAGCTTTATTGCTGCTTGATAAGTAAATTTTAAGAATGATACTTAAAAATCACATTAAAAATTCAAGAATCTTTGAAGGAGAGATATTTTGGCAAAGCATCACGGCAAGTGAATGCCAATTTTTTTGTGCGAGTAAATGCTATACTGCAAAGAGGAAGTACCATATATAGCTCTCTATAATTCTTTATTAACCTCTTGTTGCCATGGATACAGGCAGTGTTCTGCACCACGAGGTAAAGAGGTCAACGTAATCTGGGCATATGGATATGAAATCTGAATAATCTAGATACACGAGCTTTAGATGTAAGAGCACATTATAGAATGAAGCTCAGTAATGGCATTAATATTATTATTAAGTAGGTCAGAGGTCTACCAGGAGGGAACAGGCAATAACCGCAACTATTTTATGGACAGAACCAATATTTAGCCAATCGGTCCATGAGAGAGAGTTTATTTCTTGAGATACTTGATATAAAGAATGTTTTTCTTACAGTGTTACTGTATGTTGTGATGTCTTTTCTTACTTTGGATTGAGGTAGCCCACCATACTATATAGTTCTACTTACTGTTTTCTGTAATATGATCATTTTTGAGAAAGGAAACCATCTTAAAGATAGAAAAACAATGTTTAAAAGGCAATTTACAATGTTTCAATGCTAACATGTTGAGTATCCTTGTAAATACTTGGCTTTACCTTTCTTCTATTGGTTTTGAGTTACATAATGTGTACTTTCTACTCTTGTCTAAAGCTAGGTTCTTGTTTTCTCTAAGAAGTAAGCAATCGGTACATGGTCAGGGCTGTGCAGTCTGTCTCCATGCGCTACAAGAAAATAAATCATTGACCTTAGTGGAAAGAAAGGGCTGACTCTGAACCTCCATATTTTCGCACTCCAACTCCAAATCTGACTCTCAGACTCAGAAAATCATCAGAAATGGCTCATGTATAATAAGTAGTAATAGTATATGTAACATTATACATTTTAATAATGAATAGTGATAGATTATTGGGAGTAATCTATCATTTATGTTAGCATTACATTTTATGGTGTGCACTTTTTGTGCTTTATTTCCATGCACATAAGTAACAAAAGAAGGCACAAATGTGTCATAAATGTTGCACAAAATCCACCTTATATAATTGTGGCTCCGGTGCTGTCAGACATTTTTACACTGTCCATATACTGGAATGCCTTTGCCCTCTTTTGCACCTTTAATACAGGTGCGTGTTATAAATGCATTGTATAATATTACTCCAGATAAACCATGCCAACTTTTCACAGTAAAAAAAAGTGTTGAGCCTTGTGTCAAAGGAGTTAATAATAGACCAAAGATATTATAATACTTGAACAGTCAGGGTAAAGCTTAAAAATGGGCAGAATTATAAGAAAATGGACACATGATAAATACCTCCTGTTACTGACTGTATTGTAGAGATTCATATATGACTTGCACAGAAACACATGAAAGGATAGTCCTGTGAAAAGTAGTAAATAGAACACTTAGGTTATTACTACTAAGAGAGATAAAAGACCACCGCTGTCCCTGTGTCCTATTAATGCATGTGAATGTCATGATGGAGGATCCCCTGCTAGAAATCCTCTCTTTATGAGCCATAGTAGACAGCTGGGTCTAATCTCTTCATATACTCCATGTACGGCCATTCATCTACGTTGACATCATGTAATATTGCAGAATATCTGGATGCAATAGAGGAGATCTCTCTTCTTGGAATATTGCAACTTGCCACAGCACAACTCTGCGACATGAAACCTCTAACTCCGGTGGCCATTTACACTACCCATAATACTATGCTTCTCCTTTAAGGACAATAAATGCCGAGCATGCTAACACATGACTGCTGTGAGTCCCAGAAATGGGAACCCCACTCATATGTGATCTCATATTTGTGATGAAATCACTCCTGACCAAAGGTTGTCCACAGAGAACATGCCCTATTATTCCATTTTTATTTCTATTGTTATTCTATTGTCTTTGAAGTCCCCTGTTATTGTTCTAATAGATACAACTCACTGATCGTATTGTATGAACAGATGCTGTATGCTTGACGGAGCACAAGAAAGTATTTTACATATTGGGGGGGGGGAATTCAGATGTCATCTTTTTTTTAAGAAACAGATACAATACAGATCTGAGAATGAGATGAGTCAGATGCCCTTCTAATGTACAGGCTCACTTGAGCGGAGTACAGAAAAGAGTGGCAGTCCCCTGTCATGTGCCCATGACCTAGCTGGAATGTTTCAGTATCTCGTAACTTACAATATGAGTAATGTCAATTCAATCACTAGAAATCAGACTATGGAAATTACTCATAAAATACTGTGCACTATATCTGTTATATGTTGCTTTTATACATACAAAACCAGATGTGTCCTGCCTTACCTTTTCCCTTAGCATGACATGACCTGCTTTGAAAGAAAAAACTTTATTTTTTTTTGTTTTAAAAATGTTTGTTGCTCTCATCCATCAAAGGATGGGAGCAACAGAAATGAATGATAATGGAGTGACTGATGTAGATAGAGCCTGCTCATTGTGGCACCCATTCACTCTAATGTAAAAACGATGAAGCTTTCTTCTGTCGTGTTTGCTTAATTTTTTAATGGAAGATAAAGTCCTGCATGTCCAATTTGTCTTAATTTTGTCTGAAAAGTAACAAGCAACGCAAGGATATTCTTGAACTGTAATGGATCAATCAAAGACATAAAGAGTAGAGATGAGCGAACAGTAAAATGTTTGAGATTTGATATTCGTTTCGAGTAGCCCCTCAATATTCAACTACTCAAATCGAATATTGAACCCTATTATTCTCTATTGGGGGAAAATGCTCGTTTCAGGGGTAGGCAACATTCGATCAAATTATACTTACCAAGTCCAAGTGAGGGTCGGGTTGGATCCTCTGAGAAGTCTTCTCCGTGCAGATTCCCCGTGGCATCTTCCGGCTCTGAATTCACTCTGCCAGGCATCGGGCCTGGGCAGAGCAAACTGCGCATGCCCGCACTACAAGTGGGCATGCGCAGTCGTCTCTGCCCAGGCCCGATGCCTGGCAGAGTGAATTCAGAGCCGGAAGATGTCACAGGGAATCTGCACGGAGAAGACTTCTAAAGGTAGGAAAAGAACCAGCATTGATTGGCCGACTGTATAGCATTCGGCCAATCAATGCTGGTTCTGCATTGAACTTTTCCATTCGAATAGCGAGTGGTACTCGATCGAGTACGAGTATTTCGAATACCATAGTATTCGATCGAATACCTACTCGATCGAATACTACTCTCTCATCTCTAATAAAGAGTGGAGTTCATCATTCCCTGTATGTCATTTTTCTGACACTTTCTGATGATATTTAGGCGCATATATAACACGAGTCCCTTTCTTGTACCAAACATGCACCTCAAGCCCCAAATCATGTCTCGCCTACCACATTCGGGAAATGTGAATGTAGAAAAGTGGGTGTCACCAAGGCAGATACTGATATATTATAACTCACACCAGTTTTCTGGCGTGAGTTATAATGGAAATCTACACCAGTTCTTACTTGGCGTGGATTTCCATTAGGATACCTTTTCATAAATCTCCAGTTCCCTCTGCCAATTGTGCCATTCATACAATGCACCAGTCTTAATAAATTTGCCCCTATCTGTAGTGACTACCAATCACCCAGTAGATATTTCATCTCTGTTCATCTCTGTGTATATCCATGTTTTAAGTAATAGAATTTCTCTATTTCTCATTATTTATATTGCTGATGCGGGATATTAAGCTTTTTCCCATTTTGTAGATGGTAAAGATAATGGAATTTTGAGTTTCTGAGAGTTCTAGTTAACTATATGTCAAAAATAAACTTTATTTTCTATGGTAGCATCTAACTGAACTTCCAACCTTGTAACGTCCCCATTTTATTTAGCAATTAATGATTTGCAATTATAATGTTCTTTCCAAAGCATCTATTGACTTTGACTTAAGTATCAACTTTCAAGCAAAAGACATCAAATACTAAGTGGAAAACTCCTAAGAACTAAGGATTAAGAAGGAAGCAGTCATTAGTTGTTAAGGTACAGGAATTTGGGACCAAAGTTGGGGGAAAGTATTACTCCCATGCTCAAGTTCTGATTTCTCACAGCAGTGCCGATGAGGGGTCTAGTTGTGCCAGTTTTGGCAGTATTTCAATAAAAGTCTGTAAAAGCTATAAAAGAATCAATGCCACTAGATAAAAATAATAATAATAATAATAATAATAATAATAATAAAAAAAAAATATATGTTTTATCTCTAAATGGCAACCTTATTCAACTAATTGAGGCCCAGAAGGAGAAGTGCGGTCTGTTAAGTAGTAGTTTCTTGCATAGAATTATTGATTTAGCTATCATGGGTTTATTTGTGACATGGCTATACGAGAAATGGTTCTACACAATTATTGAATATAAGCTTCTGCTACCACACTGGTGGCTAAATTCCTCCATCTATGTCAGTTCTGCTCCAACAGACACAGAGAAGCAGACCCAAGCTTTTCAAGACAATATTGCATTGCAATTGTGTTACAAAGTGATACAACAGTATTTGTTGGTATGGTGTGATATTTTATTGAAGTTGGTTTACAAGAAGTGGAGTCCTCAACCAAATTTGAGGTAACTTAAGAGAAGTCAAATCTGTATGGTTTGGGGGATAAAGGCAGATTGTGGTGAATTGCAGCTTTAAAGTAGAAATATGTTTAGTTGGCTGGAATCACATGTTTGGAACATTCAGCACCTCCACCAATTCACATTCTTAACATCTGTTAATAGCCACCCTTCACTGATTACAGCAGTCAGAATTTTTTCTCTAGCGTCTACCATTCCTGAGTAACAAGTGTAGGTAGTTTTGATACCTGATGTGCTATTTAAGTTCTATAATGTCAGAAGGACAGCGTCAGGCAGGGGTGTGTGATTCAGAGCCCCAATCAGAGGCAGCCAGTGCTAGAGAAAAAAATCCAACTGTGCCAGAATCAGTGGTGCAGCAGCTATTAAATGAACTGGACTTGTTGGAGGTAGTGAAAGGTTCTCTTTAAAGCAATATTGTAATCATTAACAAAACTGGTACAATCTAGGGGCAAAAATGGTATGCCTTATACCTTAACTAGGTGCTCTTTCAGCTTAGTTGACACTGATCCCTTCTCATTTATCTTCTACATTTTTTCAGAGACAACCCTATGCAATCTACAAATGCATTGCTAAAGAAAAGTAGTAGGTAAGGTGATCTACCCAACTCATGATAACATCCATTAATGTCACAGTGATATGGAAATTCAAAGTTACAATTCTATCAGGCATATCCATACAGAACAGCTTTCAATGTGAATTGACTGATTGTTTGGGACATATTTAAATATACTTGAGGGCATCTCTAGAATAGGCAAATGCAGAGCATTCCAAAATTTACAGCAGTTTTATATTCTGCAATTTTCACTGTGGTCACTAAACAATCATAGACTAGTCAAATTGGTGGGGATTTTCTATGTAGCAGTCGCTTTATTTACATTTCAAACAAGATGGACTGTATCACAATAAAAGATCACACCTCCACAGGGAATATCATAGTGATCCATCATTATATTTACTTCTAACAATAAACGATGTTACAGCTTATCTATTTTATATACCCGAGTATAAGCCGACCCGAATATAAGCCGAGACCCCTAATTTTACCACAAAAAAACTGGGAAAACTTGTCGACTCGAGTGTAAGCCTAGGGGAGGAAATTCTGCAGCTACTGGAAATTTTCAAAAATTAAATAGATACCAATAAAATTACATTAACTGATCACCGATCTTTACATTAAAAATGAATTAATAGGGTTGAAAATGCAGACACATATAGGACAGGTATATAACACATATGGGACCTGCTCCATAAGTTGCAGCTCTTCAATTTGGTCCGGACACACAGACGTACAACTGACGGCATCTATGTGTACAGGCCCATTGAAATGTAATAGTCCATAATTTTATCCACCATTGCAGATAAAAAGTCTGGTCATGTGTATTACAGCTTAGTAACTCCATGTGCCTCAGGTTAAAAGCAGTTAACCCCATCATGTCCCTCACATTAACCCCCTGTGTGCCTCACATAAGGGTTACTGATATGCGAGAGACATGGAGGTAATAATTATTACATTAAACATTATTAAGGCACTTTATTATTACCTCCATATGTCTCACATATTAGTAACCCTTATATAGGGCACACAGGGGTTAATGTGAGGGACATGATGGGGTTAACTGCTATTAATGTGAGGCACACAGAATTACTAAAACTAAATTAATAACCTCAAATGCCTGACATTAATAGGAATAGTAACCCCAGTATGTACCTGTGTGTTTTACTATCACTTTACTGTATGTTATTGCTCAATGCAGACACAAGAGCAGTGCACAACTGCAGCCCCCATAATCATGTTAAAAAAATGTAAAATTAGAAAATTAAATCTGATTAGTAAAAATGTGATCTATTTCACTATCTGGTTTTAATAAATGAATAAAAAAATGTCATGCATTTCGCTTAAACTTATCTCTTAGAATGAACTGATTTGACCTGAATGTGACATTATAGATGGGGATTATTTACTGTAACAGTGGTGAGTCTATAGAGCTTATTGCTAAATGATATTGTGATGGTTGAATTGTTCAGGAACCACCTGAATGGTGGGAAAGAAATAATATTACAAGTTATAATTCAGGGATGTATTTTGGGTAATAGACATCAATGGGGTTTCTGTTTTTTTTTTTTCTTTCTTATAAACTAATATAGTAGGATTATACAATAGGTTGCACCTGATTATCATATGTTTGTTAACCTCATCAACTCTGTAATGTACCTTACCTTGTAATATTCATCAATGGTATGTAATATGTTCCATGTCAAGTTAACCTCTGATACATCTGTACGTTCCATCTATATAAACTGCCCTTTGCTTAACATAATGTATGGAATCAAAGAAGAATATAAAATGCAAACACAAGGCCAAACACTCAATTTCTATATAACTGATAATGACCACCGAGGAGATAAAACATATGGTTTTCACAAGAGATAAAAGCCAAAGAACAGCTCGATCTTCCTCACTGCCTTAATAAATTAACCTAAGTGGCAGACTCATCATATCCCTACCTTCATGTGAAGGTCAGCAAAATCTTCAGATGCTGTATTCAATTTTTCTGTCAGTTTCCCCTTTGCAGCCTGCAGCTCAAAATATATGAATACTGCCATGAGTCTTTTCTAGTAATCATTGATGAAGGTCTGTTGTCATGTACATCTCACCTGATGGAAGTTTCTTACAGCGTACCTCTACTTAGATATAGTTTCCATAAATGAATAGTGAAGGTGAATAAATAGAAGAAACTTTTTAATACATCTTATTAAAGAAATGTGTTTACTTCTCCACTTATCAGACTGAGTTGCTTTCTGTACACAAGACTATGGAGCGTAGCTTTGGCCTAACATTCATTCAAATTACACTGAAGATACTTAGTGGCTCGAGGGTGTTTTTTTTTTTTTTTTTTTTTTAAGGGGGAGATGGTGGGGGTCCCCCTTTATGAAGTCCATGTGCTGTAATGGGAAATATATATTTGGAAATAATAGGAAATATATGCGATATATATATATATATATATATATATAAATATATATATATATATATATATATATATATATATATATACAGTATATATTGAAGGGTCTAACTATCTTCCAATACAAAATGCTATAGTAGTACTGAACACTGTGGGACTATCGTCCTGTTGTGATAACCAGGAGACATATTCACTTTTCCTAGTGCAATGCAACTTTTTATAATACAATTTTATTGGATTTTGAAATAGTAACACTATATTGGGGATCACATCCCTCAGGAAATAACACAAAAATAATAAAATATACAATGTCACTAAACAACATATACAAAATGATATGGTACAGAAGTGGAAAGAGCCTGGTATATAGAACATAGGATGATTTAGGGAGTCCGTACAGTATTTAGGGAGTACGTACAGTATATCTCAGAGACAGATGAAATCATCCACACTCTACCCCCACCTCTCTGTACCATTGTCTGGATATAAAAGAAAGGTTACCATATACATCAGAGCCCCATTGTACTCTACTTCTCATCTGTTCTGTACTATACTATACTATATTATACTATGCACTGAGACAGGGAGATCCCACTTTTTTCAGACTTTCTGTGCTTGATTCTCCTTGTGTCTATCCCTATCATTCTTAGGAGAGCTCTTTATTAATGTTAATGAGTCAGGGAAAAGCTGCACAAACTCAGATTCTTTCCATACAGAGCCAATGTCAATGACAAGCTTTTCACAGCTCAAAGCATAACAGATACGGCATAATCCTTAGGAATGGTGAACTGTTGACTGCAATAAGCTCTTCCCCATCTGCATGACTGAGTTGTATAGCGTTCTGTTCTGTTACTACATCTGGTGCTGCATTTACCAACAAGCCACAGACTCATAATTATTAGAGATGAGCGAACACTAAAATGTTCGAGGTTCGAAATTCGATTCGAACAGCCGCTCACTGTTTGAGTGTTCGAATGGGTTTCGAACCCCATTATAGTCTATGGGGAACATAAACTCGTTAAGGGGGAAACCCAAATTCGTGTCTGGAGGGTCACCAAGTCCACTATGACACCCCAGGAAATGATACCAACACCCTGGAATGACACTGGGACAGCAGGGGAAGCATGTCTGGGGGCATAAAAGTCACTTTATTTCATGGAAATCCCTGTCAGTTTGCGATTTTCGCAAGCTAACTTTTCCCCATAGAAATGCATTGGCCAGTGCTGATTGGCCAGAGTACGGAACTCGACCAATCAGCGCTGGCTCTGCTGGAGGAGGCGGAGTCTAAGATCGCTCCACACCAGTCTCCATTCAGGTCCGACCTTAGACTCCGCCTCCTCCGGCAGAGCCAGCGCTGATTGGCCGAAGGCTGGCCAATGCATTCCTATGCGAATGCAGACTTAGCAGTGCTGAGTCAGTTTTGCTCAACTACACATCTGATGCACACTCGGCACTGCTACATCAGATGTAGCAATCTGATGTAGCAGAGCCGAGGGTGCACTAGAACCCCTGTGCAAACTCAGTTCACGCTAATAGAATGCATTGGCCAGCGCTGATTGGCCAATGCATTCTATTAGCCCGATGAAGTAGAGCTGAATGTGTGTGCTAAGCACACACATTCAGCACTGCTTCATCACGCCAATACAATGCATTAGCCAGTGCTGATTGGCCAGAGTACGGAATTCGGCCAATCAGCGCTGGCTCTGCTGGAGGAGGCGGAGTCTAAGATCGCTCCACACCAGTCTCCATTCAGGTCCGACCTTAGACTCCGCCTCCTCCGGCAGAGCCAGCGCTGATTGGCCGAAGGCTGGCCAATGTATTCCTATGCGAATGCAGACTTAGCAGTGCTGAGTCAGTTTTGCTCAACTACACATCTGATGCACACTCGGCACTGCTACATCAGATGTAGCAATCTGATGTAGCAGAGCCGAGGGTGCACTAGAACCCCTGTGCAAACTCAGTTCACGCTAATAGAATGCATTGGCCAGCGCTGATTGGCCAATGCATTCTATTAGCCCGATGAAGTAGAGCTGAATGTGTGTGCTAAGCACACACATTCAGCACTGCTTCATCAAGCCAATACAATGCATTAGCCAGTGCTGATTGGCCAGAGTACGGAATTCGGCCAATCAGCGCTGGCTCTGCTGGAGGAGGCGGAGTCTAAGGTCGGACCTGAATGGAGACTGGTGTGGAGCGATCTTAGACTCCGCCTCCTCCAGCAGAGCCAGCGCTGATTGGCCGAATTCCGTACTCTGGCCAATCAGCACTGGCTAATGCATTGTATTGGCGTGATGAAGCAGTGCTGAATGTGTGTGCTTAGCACACACATTCAGCTCTACTTCATCGGGCTAATAGAATGCATTGGCCAGCGCTGATTGGCCGAATTCCGTACTCTGGCCAATCAGTGCTGGCCAATGCATTCTATTAGCTTGATGAAGCAGAGTGTGCACAAGGGTTCAAGCGCACCCTCGGCTCTGATGTAGCAGAGCCGAGGCTGCACAAGGGTTCAAGCGCACCCTCGGCTCTGATGTAGGAGAGCCGATGGTGCACTTGAACCCTTGTGCACCCTCAGCTCTGCTACATCAGAGCCGAGGGTGCGCTTGAACCCTTGTGCACACTCTGCTTCATCAAGCTAATAGAATGCATTGGCCAGCGCTGATTGGCCAATGTATTCTATTAGCCTGATGAAGTAGAGCTGAACGTGTGTGCTAAGCACACACATTCAGCTCTACTTCATCGGGCTAATAGAATGCATTGGCCAGCGCTGATTGGCCAGAGTACGGAACTCGACCAATCAGCGCTGGCTCTGCTGGAGGAGGCGGAGTCTAAGATCGCTCCACACCAGTCTCCATTCAGGTCCGACCTTAGACTCCGCCTCCTCCAGCAGAGCCAGCGCTGATTGGCCGAATTCCGTACTCTGGCCAATCAGCACTGGCTAATGCATTGTATTGGCGTGATGAAGCAGTGCTGAATGTGTGTGCTTAGCACACACATTCAGCTCTACTTCATCGGGCTAATAGAATGCATTGGCCAGCGCTGATTGGCCGAATTCCGTACTCTGGCCAATCAGCACTGGCTAATGCATTGTATTGGCGTGATGAAGCAGTGCTGAATGTGTGTGCTTAGCACACACATTCAGCTCTACTTCATCGGGCTAATAGAATGCATTGGCCAATCAGCGCTGGCCAATGCATTCTATTAGCGTGAACTGAGTTTGCACAGGGGTTCTAGTGCACCCTCGGCTCTGCTACATCAGATTGCTACATCTGATGTAGCAGTGCCGAGTGTGCATCAGATGTGTAGTTGAGCAAAACTGACTCAGCACTGCTAAGTCTCTGCATTCGCATAGGAATGCATTGGCCAGCCTTCGGCCAATCAGCGCTGGCTCTGCCGGAGGAGGCGGAGTCTAAGGTCGGACCTGAATGGAGACTGGTGTGGAGCGATCTTAGACTCCGCCTCCTCCAGCAGAGCCAGCGCTGATTGGTCGAGTTCCGTACTCTGGCCAATCAGCGCTGGCCAATGCATTCTATTAGCCCGATGAAGTAGAGCTGAATGTGTGTGCTTAGCACACACATTCAGCTCTACTTCATCAGGCTAATAGAATACATTGGCCAATCAGCGCTGGCCAATGCATTCTATTAGCTTGATGAAGCAGACTGTGCACAAGGGTTCAAGCGCACCCTCGGCTCTGATGTAGCAGAGCTGAGGGTGCACAAGGGTTCAAGTGCACCCTCGGCTCTCCTACATCAGAGCCGAGGGTGCGCTTGAACCCTTGTGCAGCCTCGGCTCTGCTACATCAGAGCCGAGGGTGCGCTTGAACCCTTGTGCACACTCTGCTTCATCAAGCTAATAGAATGCATTGGCCAGCACTGATTGGCCAGAGTACGGAATTCGGCCAATCAGCGCTGGCCAATGCATCCCTATGGGAAAAAGTTTATCTCACAAAAATCACAATTACACACCCGATAGAGCCCCAAAAAGTTATTTTTAATAACATTCCCCCCTAAATAAAGGTTATCCCTAGCTATCCCTGCCTGTACAGCTGTCCCTGTCTCATAGTCACAAAGTTCACATTCTCATATGACCCGGATTTGAAATCCACTATTCGTCTAAAATGGAGGTCACCTGATTTCGGCAGCCAATGACTTTTTCCAATTTTTTTCAATGCCCCCGGTGTCGTAGTTCCTGTCCCACCTCCCCTGCGCTGTTATTGGTGCAAAAAAGGCGCCAGGGAAGGTGGGAGGGGAATCGAATTTTGGCGCACTTTACCACGTGGTGTTCGATTCGATTCGAACATGGCGAACACCCTGATATCCGATCGAACATGTGTTCGATAGAACACTGTTCGCTCAGCTCTAATAATTATCAGTATTTTTCCACAATGTCCTTCCATACTCTAAAACCCAAATAGACAAAGACCTCTAATGACAACTTGGATCCACACCGTATTAAACCCACAAGTCACAGAGTGGGAATTATCTGAACACAATCTGCAATTACGGTCTCTGTATTCCTTTGTCTCTTCTCAATAGGCATAGAAAGCCAGAATCTATCAGATTTCATTTTTCACACTTGTTGTATGATATTGCATATAATGATATCACAACGAAGTCAACATTGCTGCTCATATGTTCACAAATTCTGTTGGAGAACAGGCTGTATTTTCTGTATTTCATGCACATGTTTAGTATCATTTACTGCATGTGCAATGCTACACAGTGGTATGTAATATGGCTTGTTTGCACTTTAAATCAAGAATAGAAAGGAAATAATTTTTATTTTGCACACGCTCAATATGCTCAATGTCTGAACACTGACAGAGATTAGCTGGTAGAGCCAGGGCTGATAGAAAGTGATCTCACATCTTGTGTAGAGATGAGCGAGTAGTATTCGATCGAATAGGTATTCGGTCGAATACTATGGTATTCTAAATATTCGTACTCAATCGAATACCACTCGCTATTCGAATGGAAAAGTTCGATGCAGAACCAGCATTGATTGGCCGAATGCTATACAGTCGGACAATCAACGCTGGTTCTTCTCCTACCTTTAGAAGTCTTCTCCGTGCAGCTTCCCCGCGGCGTCTTCCGACTCTGAATTCACTCTGCCAGGCATCGGGCATTGTAGTGCGGGCATGCGCAGTCAGCTCTGCCCAGGCCCGATGCCTGGCAGAGTGAATTCAGAGCCGGAAGACGCCACGGGGACGCTGCATGGAAAAGACTTCTCGGAGGATCCAGCCCGACCCTCACTCATGGACTTGGTAAGTGTAATTTGATCGAACGTTGCCTACCCCTGAAATGAGCATTTTCCCCCCATGTACTATAATAGGGTTCGATATTTGATTCGAGTAGTCGCATATTGAGGGGCTACTCGAAACGAATATCGAATCTCGAACATTTTACTGTTCATTCATCTCTAATCTTGTGCCATAAAGGTCAATGGCTACTTTACCAAATGTAACAATGGAACCGCACACTCTAATAATAGTGGATAGTGGTGCAGACAAAAAAAGGTCCTCTGACCCCAAATACACAGAAAAAGTAATTTACTGCAAACACTTTCAAAGTGCCAAGAAACATTTTTAATATGTGATTTCCACAAAATAACAATGCTTCCAAAACTGCACAAACCTGGGAACCCAGGGAGACCGATCATCTCATGTGTTGGGACTCTCACTGAACAAATCTCTGGATGGGTGGAGGGCACTCTGAAACCCCTAGTGAAAGATACAGCCAGCTACCTACAGGATACTACAGACCTATTAAACAAACTATCCACTATAGGTCCCCTTCCAGATGGAACCATCCTGGCCACCATGGATGTAGAATCCTTGTACTCCAACATCCCACACCAGGACGGTATAAATACCTGCCAGTTTTTCATGGAAAAGCGAGGTATGAACGCTGAATCGGTGGTGAAACTGACAAAATTCATCCTCACTCACAATTACTTCTCCTTTGGTGACTGCATCTATTTACAACGGACCGGCACCGCAATGGGGAGCAAAATGGCGCCACAGTACGCTAATCTCTTCATGGCCAAGCTTGAGAGTGACTTCCTATCCACCTGCACCATTAGGCCTCGAGCCTACTATCGCTTCATTGATGATATCCTAATCATTTGGACCGGGTCTGAGGTACAGCTGAAAACCTTCCATGAACAGTTCAACCAGTTCCATCCCACCATCAACCTGACGCTCAATCACTCCTCCTCCGAAATAAACTTCCTGGATGCAGTCATCAAGATACAGGACAACAAAATTGAGACATCGCTGTATCGGAAACCAATTGACCGCCCTACGTACCTAAGATGGGATAGTTTTCATCCTAAACACATAAAGAACTCCATTGTATACAGCCAGGCCATCAGATACCATCGCATATGTTCAAACCCTGCAGATAGGGACGAACACCTTGGGGGCCTCAAAAACACATTCTTGAGGCAGGGTTACCATCCAAGAACAGTTGATAACCAAATCACCAGAGCCACCAGGATACCAAGATCGGAGTTATTAAAATACAATACCAAACAGGAGAACACTCGGGTACCCCTGGTTGTCACATATAACCCCCACCTGGAGACGCTGAGAGGAATCACACGCAAATTACATCCACTACTGCAAAAAGACAATCGTCTAAAATCCATATTTTCTGACCCCCCTCTCCTATGCTACAGACAGCCACCAAACCTCAGGAATATGGTTATTAGCAGCTCACTGTCACCTCCAACTAACAAAGGAACATTTCCATGTGGACAGAAGATGCAAAACCTGCCCCCACATACTGACCACTGACAAGATAGAGATACCAAACTCTAACAGGGAATATAAAATCCCAGGTACGTTCACCTGTAACACACCTAATGTGGTGTATTTGATCATTTGCACCAAATGTTCCACTGAAAATCTGTATGTTGGAGAGACTGGTCAGAAACTCAGAATGAGAATTAATTCACATCGCCATACAATCAAACAACAGAGAACTGATCTTCCCGTGCCAAATCATTTTTGCCAGGAAGATCATAATATCACCAATGACATGAAAATCTTGATCTTAAAAGGGAACTTTAAATCAAGGAAACAGCGACTGATTTATGAGTACAAGGCCATGACCCTATTCCAGACGTTGGACAATGGGATGAACATCTCACGTGGGTTTATGTCTTTTTATACACATCATTAAGACAGCCATTAAGATAAGAACTGGGGGATCTGGCAATTGATTGTTTGTTGTTATAAGTATATAGTAATAAGCCTCTTCCCCCCTCCCTCCTGTAATCCTACCCCTGTGTCCAGTTATAAATATGCAGCCTCTAGAAAGTGTTTTTTAGTTATATCTGAAGAAGAAGCTCAGAGGAAAGCTTCGAAACGTCATATTCTGTCATCATTATGAGTTAGCCATTAAAAAAGGTATCACCTACTGAAGACTTGCAAAGTTTTTTTTGTTTTTTATATTTTATAACCACTGGCTAACACGGTACCAAAACAAACATTTTCCTTTTACCAATACTGGTTTACGTCATACAAACGCCATGTACAGGAAAAAAATTGATGCAAAAATAGAACAGTAGATCACTATAACAAGGGACGTTTCGGTTGCAAGACCTTCTTCATGCAAGATCTACGAGATAACAGAATAAATGACCATATAGTCATTGCATCAACCAGAGGTACGTAGAGGAAAAGAAGAATAAAAGGGAAAAAAGAAAAAAAGAGAACTGGGAATACATAGGAATAAATGAAACCGTTAATGAATACACAAAGCCATAAGGCAGTCACATGGTAAAAGAGGAAAGAACAAAAAGAGGAGAAATCAAGATACAAAGACAAAACACAAGGAATAACAAAGTGAATGCAGTGCACCCCAAATAGTACTGATGATAATGAAATCAAAAACTAAATGGAAAAATAAGAAGAAACAAATAACAATAAAATAGAAGGAAATAAGATTATTCCGTGATGCAGGAGCCACCCGGACATATTGAGAGACTTGGAAAGAATCCAGTTAGATTATTGGGTTGGTATAGTTTTTATTGGATGCATTTTTATTTTTGCAGGATTCTCACTTTTTACCATGCACATGAACATGATCTTTGTCAATGTCCTAGCTGTATTTTTAATGGCTAGCACACGGATCTATTATTTCTTATAGACCCATTTACACAACTGTGTATTATTTTGGGTCCATGTAGGGGGCCATGCGTTTAGGGGACAGCTCCTATTTCTGTGGCCCGGACAGCAAGAATGATTGTGCGGTACAGAGACATCATTTATGTTCGTCCATACTATTTTACAGCAGACCCCCAGATGCACACGTTCATGTGTATTTAGCCTTAAAGAGGGTCTGTCATGGTACCTTGATAAACAAGTAGCAACTTATACGATCGATATATGATTCACACAAATTTATTCTGTACTACCCAGTAACTTCTTGTGCTCTAGCAGACTCACTTCACAGATGTAGTGAGTATATAGGTCAGTCTCCCCTATAGGTATACACAGTGATGACCCCTTGTTCACAATTTTACAGATGTAGCTTTCAATCACTCTGTGTGGGGGGGGGGGGGACTACTCTCTAGACTTGGTAGATCTGAGATGTTGGTGTAAATTTTAAAAAGTAATTACAAGTTTGTAATAAATTACATAATGATCTTTGCGGTAACTTTTAATCTAGTTGCTACTGTCACATAAGGCAGGATGAAGGTAATGGCAGATCTACTGTAAATTTACAGCAGATCCGTACTGAATGAAAAGTTGCAGGCCTGCTCTAGCCATAGGGTTCAGTGCCTACATGTTCAGCTTTCCCATGTATAAAGATGGGGAAGATCACTTTAAGGACAATATAGGACCTGATCTAGCTGTGGGCTGATCTCATCATAAACACTTGGCTTTTTCATTACCATGTCCCCTTTTTTGCACTTCTTTTAGTTGAATTGAAAATAACAGGAACTTACTGACCCATCTAACTCAGTTTTTCGGCATAGATTGGTTTACATGTGGCACAGCTTTTCTTGTGCAAACATCTGCCATATTCTTCCTTTGGTGCTCCCACTCGCCACCTTTGGTGAAAGTGGGTAGGTCCAGGTGGAGACCATGGGGGCCAGGGCAGGGACATTACAGGACAATAATTTTTTTGTAATAAACGGCAAAAAGCTGGTGTGTGTTATACCTGAAATCTACGCCATTTCTTGACTACCTTAAATTTCTATTTTGGTACGTGGGAGTGTTCCAGGATTAAGACTGGCATACAGAATGGCAGTCTTAATAAATTCCCCCAATGTCTATCTTAGGTACATACATTATCATATAGAGGTAACTATAAGCAATGGTGCTTGCAAACAGCTACTCTTAAATGAGGAAAATATGTACTCCCATTGCTTTATCTGCAATCAGCGCCGCACCTCCCATGAGGCGACCTGAAGCGAGCACTTCAGGCGGCGCTATGTCAGGACCCCAGGGAGGGTGGCATTTTTGATTACCTAAGCCATTCCAGGACAAACTGTTCTGCAGCACTGCTCCAGCAGCCTCCCCTCACGCTCAGGCAGAGAGCAGGTCCACTCCGTGCCTGCTCTCTGCCTGCGAACGGCGCTAAGCCCCACCCCTTCGCTTGGTCACGCCCCATTCACATGACCACACCCCTTACTCCGCCCCCTCCTGGGGGGGGCGGCTTTCTGTAGTTCGCCTCGGGCAGCGAAAGGGGTAGGTTCACCCCTGTCTGCAATGAATCCCAGTAGTATTTCGATGTACGTGACTATACAGATGTACAGGTATGAACTGTCTTATGACAGTTTTAAGCCTTTCTACAGCTCTTTAAATGGGTATATGGATACTCACAGACATATCGGTGAACTGTATAGAGAAAATTTATACTAAAAGGACAACGATGATAGATGCTAAATATTCACCCATTTGTATACAGCATTTTTGGGGGCTCCTGACCCTTATCAGTACAAATTAGGGTTCTGGTTGGTTACTGTATATGAGATTTCTCTGACACATCTGCAGGGGGTATAGAAGATATACAGCTGATGTATGGAGACTTATGTCTTCTATTTTTCATACATTCTTCAGTGTAACAATACCAGTAAGTCTCTGTATATCTCTTTAAAACCAGTACACCCTCATTGTATTTTCCTCCGTGTTCCTTGCAAAGGCATAGAAAATATTTTATTAGGCAGAAGAGCATAGAAGAAACTTTGTCAAGACAAATATTCTAAGTAGAGGTCACCAAGTACAGTTTACAAAGCCTACTGTATATTGAACAAGAGTCTCGAGAATTGGTGAAGCCTACATTGTGATAATGACATAGGAGGTGTAATAGGAAATGAGCGAGTGTTCAGATTGGCAAGCCTCCACTTTATGACAACACCGCATGATATATGATATTTCAAGGTTTTGCGGCTTTGCAGTTTCCTTATATCTCAGCAGATAGCACTAGACTTGGCTCCACTATAATGGGCTTCATATATGCATTTAACACATTACAGAAAGGCTTTATGGAGTTGCTGACTACAGATAGTGCTTGTCTCCCAAGATCTCTGAGACAGAAGTAAAGTAGACACAGCAGGCAGTTTAATCTTCACTATAGAAAATTCTATAGAATAAGAAAGCATCAATTCTTATAACACAGCTAAAAAGGAAGGCAGATGATCATTGCCGGGTATATTAACCCTATAGACAGTTTTAATAATGCTCCATTTACTTTTATGGGGGGTATAAAGCATAAAAATGACTACTTACTAAAAATTCCTATAACTCATTAATCCTGCTAACACCATCTGTTATTACATCTATATTTAGCCTGTCGAAAGAGCACATGCATAGTCATATGGTATGTTCTTATAGCTATATAAACGTGTATCATCTTCATGAATGGATGCAAAGAATCAGATAGTTGGATGTGACCAAAGGTCACCCGTGTATTTGAGAGAAGTGGACAATTGTCCTTGTGATGTTGGATTAGAGAAGACCTATGAATTTCATGTTGCTAGGCACTGGGAGAATGACAGCGGCTGTAACTGATTATTTATAAGCAGCCGTGAGAGGCTAATTTTCCCAAAGATGAATTTGGAGGTCTGCCAAATTTGTTCTGAGTACTTGATACATATGAGATGGGTTTAGTTATTTCCTTCCAAAGCAGTTCAGTATATGTCGCATTAAGGATTACAGCTCACTGCATACATCCTCTCTCTGTCCCATGCTACATTATATTGTGTGTGTGGTCCCAACTGTGTGCGGTTCTTATTGTCATATGAGATACTATATAACACTATTAATATTATGGACAAAGCCAAACCAGCGAGTAAAGCGAAGCAGTCTATTCTCTATCTTTTATTCTCTGTTTTATATTGATGGTCTATTATTAGTATAAGCCATTATGGTACAATTAGTGTGGTGGGCTTCCCATTGTTGGTCCGGAGAACTGCAGAAACGTCACTGCTGTACCTGACACAAGAACATCTAATGTTTGTCTCATTGTGTCCGGAGCTGTATCTTAGCACTTCAATGACCTGGTCCAAGTTAGCAAAGGTTAGCCATTAATAATAAAGCCCTCATTCGGTGCAGTATTAGACTGACCGATCCCAGCTAGGACAAGCACAGATTGATGAGAAACGCATTGGTGCTCGGTTACATGCACAGACTGATGCAAAGTGAATATGGAGGAGCAATCACTATCACAATCATTCCTGCCACACTTAGCTGCATTATCATTAGCACGCCATAGTTTACTCTTGGCAATGTGCTGGCAATAATCTTCATCTTTCATATTGCATAAAAGACACAATCCACCAATGGGCAAACCTTTGAAGGTTGGCTGATCAGATGGTCGCCAGCATAAATAGAGAGCACAATTTCTGAAGGATTCTCCTCATAATTACCATGAGATTTGTCTAAAATTTATGAGGTTTGACTGTCTAGTTCATTTTACGACCCAGAAAAGATATTATTATACTCTGTGGTCTCCTCATTCCCCAGAATATAACAAGTGGATAATAAATAGTTATACTCCCATTGTCTCATCTCTTCTGGGCCACTTTGCAGTATCCCATAGTCCCCCTGATGTCACTTACCCCAGGGCCTGTGCAGTCATAGCCTATCATAGGCCTCAGGGTTACTCCAGGGCATGGGACATCAGGCACGAGGCTAGAAGAGGACCCTAAGGAACCAATGAATGCCACAAGGGGGCCCAGCAAAGATGAAAACAGGTGAGGAGAACTGTTTTTTATGTTGTTGTGCCTCCCCTGGGCCTCCACTTATGATACTCTGGCTCTAAAGAAATCGTAGTGATTTGTGACTGATGACCCTCCCCAAAATCTTTGGGTTCAGGTCGAGTCTCAAACTTTTGGAAAATTCAGGTTGAATCTTCTTCAATCCAAACTGGCTCCTTCATCTCTACTTATGGACTTTAACTTAAAACCTTTAAAGGACACTTTTGTCATCACTGTGTTGTTACACATATTTGTTACACCAATATTGCCATATGATTTGTTTTCTTCTAAGTATGAGATATATTTTTGGCACAATTTTAGGGTATTTATTATACAGGTGTAGTCACCGAAATGTTATCAACGCACCAAAGATAGCCACAGTGTTATTAAAGCATTAAAGGGGTTATCTACCATACCAATATTGATGACCTATCATAGTTTTAGATAGGAAAGGGCCCTACAATGTGGGCCATACAATCTGCAGCACCTATAAGTTGCACAACTCCCAGCATGTAAACATTACTGGTGTTGCAATATCCAGGAACGGGTGATCTGCAGGGGTCCTTTCTATCACACCCCTGCAGAACTAGCCTTATTTCCCTCTGCCAACTAAGAACACATGTATACTTTGGGAGGAAGGTGAGAATCGGAATCAGCGTTGTGCTTTTATCACATTTTTCCTGTATTCTTTTCGGTTTCCTATATACCTTCTATGTATTTGTGACTTACTAAAATGCAAATCTGACAGAGTTAATCGGTTCATTTAATCATATTTAAGAAGCCAGCCCTCTAAAATATTAAACTATTGAAATAATCCAGTAATTAACAAGATCACTATGGCACCCTGACCCCATTATCTTGATGAAGTGCAGATAACAGGCATTGTCGTCCCTTTAATTGCTTTTCTGACCTCTGCTATTAGAGGTGCTTCCATAGAGATGGTGATTGTCATTTTGGAGCATTTTGATGAATAATACAGCTTTGCTAAGATGAGTAGATCAGCAAGAATTGCTTGTTGACAAAAGATGCAAAAAGTGCCGACATGTTGATAACAGGTGACTTTTCTTTGACCTCTGCTGAATTAATCTTGAGTGCTTTCTACATTGACCCAATTTCCTTAAAGACCTTTGATTTATATGATTTAGTGAAAATCTTTCAGAAGGTCCAAAGATATAGCTGGAAGCTGGAAATCTCAGAGAATGTTCTTGTCCTGATGTCTACAAACACTGACATTGTTAATATGTAATTTCCTAAAATAGCCGAGTTCAGTTCTGTGTGATCTAAAACAAAACATGAAGTCAAGGACTTTGTGCAGTGCCTTAGGATAATGGAAAATATGAAATACAATTACATTGTTCATGCATATATAATTTCTGAATAATGCTACATAGTCCAAATTACCATCTTCTCTGTTCTTAAATTAAGGTATCAGTATCTTTTATTTTAAAAGCGAATATATATATATATATATATATATATATATATATATATATAGTATGTATATATATATATATATATATATATATATATATATATATATATACTATCCTCTACCCGCAACTCCATCTGCATGTTGTTGGCGTCGATGATGCACATATATTAAGCAAATTGCTGCTGTCGATGGTTTACCTGTTTCGGGGTTTCGGCAGCTCTTAAGCTGTCCTGTTGCTGAACTTGTTCTTCATGCCGTGCCTGTGATTGTTCCGGCATCTCAGCAGCTCGCTGGGATGCCATATAATGAGTGTGTTGTTGGCGTTGATAATCTGCCTGCTCCGGCATTTCGGCAGCTGTCAAGCTTGCCTTCCACTAAACTTATTTCTTGCACTGTGCCCGGGATTGTTCTGGCATCTCAGCAGCTTGCTGGAATGCCATATAATGAGCGTGTTGTTACGGCTTCTCATTGGAAGACCTATACGGCAATAAGATATTGCCCAAAACAGACGTTTTTAATTGTAAAATTAATGAAGTTTAATATGTCTTTGTAAAAGTTGGGTTATGCTTCAGGTCAATACGATGAATGCAAAAATTACTATATCAACAGACAATCATTTTATAAACACATTTTTATGAAATGTAAAAATACCCACTTAGAGATTGGTATAGCCGAAGTGCGCTTACTTATAGTGCTGTGCGATTCCTCTTGTCATATGTAATACTTTTTATTGGGGAGAATCGAAAAAATGGTGACAAACAAAATTTACAATTATATGACTCCATCCCCTGCCTGTAAGAAAGTGATGCTGTCAGTGTTTTCCTATTTTGTAGTCTTGCAACATATAATAATCATCCAGAGAGACATGTGCCATTACTATGCTAAATGTTCACATTTGCTGATTGCACATTTCACAGTAGATGTCAGTCTTAAAATGCTAATACAATTGTAAATTTATTTCAATTGCATGCCCATTGGAATGAGGAGACAGACTGAAAAAAATCTGTTACCTGAATAACTACGCCATTGTTGACATATCCCAACATTATGACTTTGAATCTCTTTTATTTGTCTATGTATGGAGGGGCATAGCTATAGGGGGAGCCGAGGTAGCAGGAATCTGCTGCCTGAGAGGCCCTCTCTGCCACATAAGATTGGCATTAGGTCCCAGGAGCTTCACATTATACCTGTACAATACAGTCTTAGGAAGATATTGAGTGGTTGTTGCATGTATGTATGTATGATCATGGAGAGTTGCTTCTTCTCTGGTTCCTACAGAAAAAACCCTTGTAAGAAAATGCCTTATCTGAAAGAGGGAAGCTTTGTATAAGCCTATTTTCGCAAAACACAATATAGTGCCCATTAGAAGATCTGCTTTAATCTTCCCCATCTCAAACTACCCGGTGTCTAATGCTGATTCTAAAATAAAAAAAAACTAAATAAACATATTAATAAACTAAAATAATTTACAGTTAGTCATTTTTAACTTTATGTCCTTTGTTCCATTCCTTTTAAGTGGATTAGCCCAGATATATGTGTCACAAGATGACCAGCTTTTTAAAACAACGTAATATGTGATATTCTCTCACAGAACCATTTACGCATTTATATGTGCTTTTGTTGTGATGTGCAGCCTGTGAAAGGGTTTTCTAACATGTTACTATTGTTTGGAATTGGTTTCATACAGAATCAAAGTCCTTAATAAAAGCTAAGAATAACGGTGACACATTTGTACTTACACACAACAGATTCGTTGCAAAAAAATCTATAACTGTCCGATTCATGTAAATGGGGCTTGCAGAAATCCATGTGATATATTTCTAAATTTAGCCTGCTTTTCTGTGTATGGAGATGTTGACAGTAGTAATTGTGCCGAGTATTTAATTACTATTTACTCATGTAGATGCTCAGACAGGACATCTTTTACAGTCTTACTGCTGAGTCTTTATTTATTTCAGTCTTCACAATATTTTGTCACTGTTTCTTATGTGTTAACACTCTATAGAATCTCTCTGAGTTGTAGTTTACAGTGGCTGTAGCACATCCTATATGAAATGTAATGGCTTCATAATAGCGGCATATGGACAAATCTGGTAGTAGATTAATAAACAGCTATTAGCAGAATCATATTACTTGCTTTCTGAATACTCACATGAATAATACTTTAAAGGGATTCAACCATTAAAAACCTTTTATTTCTCATTGACACGACAGAATAGCCTTAAGGAAGGCTATTCTTCTCCTACCTTTAGATGTCTTCTCCACTCCGCCGTTCGATTAAAATCCCGTCTTTCGCCAATATGCAAATGAGTTCTCTCACAGCACTGCGGGTGGGCCCCAGTGGTCAGTGCTGCGATAGAACTCTCCAGCATCACCTCCATCTTCTTCAGGAACGGGGTCTTCACACGTCTTCTTCCGGGGATTGGCTTGAAATTTCTAGGCCTTGGGCCTAGGGCAAAGCCGAATGCGCATACCCACTGGCCACAAGAAAATGGCCGCTTACAATACTGTGTAGGAGAAGAATAGCCTTTCTTAAGGCTATTCCGTTGTGTCAACGAGAAAAAAAAGGTTTTTAATGGTAGAATCCCTTTAAGGCATTATATTTGTTGCCATCTTTACAGCACTTGGCTACTTATGGCACTGCCATAAAGTGTGGATGCTTATCCTGATGTTCCATTCATACTAGGTTCATTAGACAGACACATTATTATTGTGGGGGTCCCAGCATGCAGACCACCACTGTTCACACAATAATCACCTATTTTCGGGTTTGGTGATAAGTTGTAAAGCTGGGGCAACCCTTTTAATGTCTGTATTATGGCCACAAAATCAGTCCTATGCAGTTCTGTTATTCAGTTTGGTTAGATGATTAGATGAACAGTGACTGTCTTACAGACATTACAATGGGGTGCATGACAGCTGTCTGAAGTATGATATGATAAAAGCAGAGATCTGGAAAACTCTAAGGAATTAAAACACGCAGTATATTAAAGGGATTCTACCACTAAAACGCTTTTTTTTCTAGTTACCACGTCGGAATAGCCTTTAAAAAGGCTATTCGTCTCTTACCTGTGGAAGTGCTCTCCGCCGCGCCGTTCGTTCAAAATACCGGTTTGTACCGGTATGCTAATGAGTTCTCTCGCAGCGATGGGGGCGTCCCCATTGCAGCTCGAAAACTCACCGCAGCGCCGCCTCTCCGGTCTTCGGTGTCCTCCCCTTGCCTCTTCAGCGTCTGTCGGACGCCTGCGCAGTATGCTCTCTGTTCGGCGAAGATTGCCGAACGTACTGCACATGCGCGAAAGTTCGGTGCCCGCACTATGGCTGGGATCGCAATTTCGCGCATGCGCAGTACGTTCGGCAATCTTCGTCGAACAGAGCGTACTGCGCAGGCGTCCGACAGTACGCTGAAGAAGCAAGGGGAGGACACCGAAGACCGGAGAGGCAGCGCTGCGGTGAGTTTTCGAGCTGCAATGGGGACGCCCCCATCGCTGCTCCTGCGATGGGGACGCCCCCATCGCTGCGAGAGAACTCATTAGCATACCGGTACAAACCGGTATTTTGAACGAACGGCGCGGCGGAGAGCACTTCCACAGGTAAGAGACGAATAGCCTTTTTAAAGGCTATTCCGACGTGGTAACTAGAAAAAAAAAGTGTTTTAGTGGTAGAATCCCTTTAAGGTTAATTCACGTGTGGCAGATTTACTTTAATTTCTATTAATGGATTTTTGCAGGTAAACTCCACATAATACTCATTCTTTGCAGGTATGCTAAGGATCAGCACCATGGATTTCCTTACTTTTAGTCCACATGTTGCAGTAAAGCTGCTTTTTTTGTTGCAGATTTGCTGTGTATATATTTCTTGCCAAGGCCAGGAGTGGATTTATTAGAATGGAGAAGTATAAGCGGCTCCTCTACATTTCATATTCCTTTTAGAATTCCTTTGAATTTAGGGAAAAAAAAAAAAAAAAAAAAAGCAGCAAAATCTGCAACAAAAAAAAAGCTTTTCTGCCTCAGCCTTAATGTCACGGGTGGCTCTGTAGTATATTGTAACGTTCATGCAGATTCACAGAGTCATACAGGATCATACCCCTGCCAGGTTATCTTTCCTGCCTGAGTTCAACCTAGGAAACCTGAGCTTCTATAGATGTACTGTCCCAGTCAAACTCCCTAGCTGGTCTTGTTTTTTCGCATGAATTACACTAAGTCTTAGTGGCTGAGGTATCCCTGATCTATCTAGATCCTGACACCCCCGCCAACTACTGTCTTAGAAGTGGTGCGTCCTTACGGGCATATATACTATACATGTTGAGTAGGCTTTGGACTTTCTTTGTTGAAACTCACAGGGATTTGTATAAAACTTGCACTTAAAGAAGTTTCAGAACTTCTCATACTATAAATAAAACCATAAAACTCTGAAGAATACATAATCTATATTTGATATCCTAATGAATGTTATTATTTGCCATGAACAGATCAATGTGGTTCTTTCTCTCGAAGGGCGGCTTCAAATTCTTTTGACATCTTTAAGCTCCATATTCATATTCATATAACATTATCATATCACATAATTAACTTTTCTCTTTAACAATCATCTAAATTGATGTTGTTCCTTCTAATGCATGCAGCCCATTACAGATGCAAGTTTCCTTCCTGTCAGATGTAATGAAGCGGGATCAACACCTACAATTATTTAAGCTAACAGCCTATGTCCCTTATTTCAAAGAGTGCTTATAAATCTGTATGTGTCAGACTTTGTGCCATGTACAAAGACGTACAAGGGGAGATGATGGTTAGCAGTCAAGAGAGTCAGACAATTCTGAGATTAATACAGTTTAATCCATTTACTCCCCCTGTGGTGCGGGACATGCTCAGATCTTGGCAAAAAGTAACCCAATACCATTAACAAATGTATTGCTGTATATTGTATCGATGAATATATTGAGTTATTGATAATTACTTTGGGCGCTTAAAGCAATTTTTTCTGGTGGTGACAATTTCTCTAAGGTCTCTTATATTGACTATAGTTAAAGGGATCTTATCATTGGATACCTTTTTTTCTGACTAATACGTAGGAATAGTCTTAAGAAAGTCTATTCTTCTCCTACGTTTAGATGTCTTCTCCGCGCCACCGTTCGGTAGCGTGGATACTGCCCCCAGTGCTGCGAGAGAAATTTCCAGTGACACCTCTATCTTCTTCTGGAACGCCCAGGAGGCATCGCTGGAGATTTCTCTTTTCAGCATTGGGGATGTCCGCAGTGCTGTTTGAGCGCTGGGGCCTGCCCCCAGTGCTGCAAGAGAACTATTTTACATACCGAAGAAAACCCAGATTTCTATGGAATGGCGGCGTGGAGAAGACTTCTAAAGGTAGGAGATGAATAGCCTTTCTTAAGGCTATTCCTATGTGTTAGTCAGAAAAAAAGGGTATCCAATGATAGGATCCCTTTAAAGCCATTATATGCATTCCAATCCCTGTAGTACTATACTGTTTATGGGAATCATTTCCATCTAGTAGTGATAATAATAGTAATAATAATCTATATACTGTACATCAATGGCATACAGGTCAGAATTAGATCTTACAAAGTACATGTAACACACTAGCAAATATTAGGAGACTAATTAGGAGCTTGAAAAAGTGCTAAAACAGCACAAAACGGCTGCCGCTCCCTCTTCTCAAGCGTGCCTACTCCCGTGTATACTTTTAATGGATTTTTGAAAATAAAGTTTTATTGTATCCTCTTGCTGGTGAGTGCCCAGTTTTTTTCTTCTTTATATTTTATATAGATTCCTTCATTGACTCAGGTCTGTGAGGAACCCATGAAAATGAGAGCCCTAGTGGTGCAAAAACAGATATAAAGATATGAAGTCAGTTTTTTTACATCTCTTTTGTATCATGTTAGTCTGAATAGAGGCTTAAATCTTGGGGAATGTTAGTAGGAGGTCAGAATTATATTGGATATTAGTGTTAGATCATGTAAAATTGAAGAGCATGGGTAGTGTAGTAGGCTGTGATTTTGGAGCTGAAAGAAGGAGGCAGCACAAGTTTAAATTGTGTTTTAGGCCAGGGCTCCATAGGACGGAAATGCTGCAATTTGCCCGCAGTGGAAATGGTGTGGTAAAAATCGCAACGTTTTACAGTACAGGCAAAGTGGATTCCATGCCCACTTTGCGGTAAAAACTACTGTGCGGACATGCCGCGATTTCCAAAACCGGCGTGGTTTTGGAAATCATTGCATGTCAATTATATCTACAGAAATGCCGGCAGTTTCCCCATAAGTACAATTGTAACAGAGTCCACGGTGGAAATCTCTGAACTTTCTGTCTAAAGTTTCGCAAAAGAACCGTGATGCACTGCCGCCGCGGTTTTTCCCACAGCACTTTATTACTGCATTACATCCCATAGGGCCTTAACCTTAAGCTGTGGCTAAACATTGCTGCATTTTATAGTACCAGGAAAGTGAATGAGATTCTGGCTAATCCCATCCACATATTGCAAAAATTAGAGGGGGAGAACATGGCAAATAAAATGCAGTAAAAAAAAATGTGATGTGTTTCCCTTGAGTTTTTTTCTGCAGCAGTTTTTAGCTGTGCTCTACAACATAGGTCCTTAGCCTTAAAATGGACAGATAGCTATTACAGTGACTCACCTTCCCACACCTCTTTTGGACCTCCTCATGGCATCCGGTGTTCTCCTGGTGACTGGTCACATGAACATGCCGAGTCTCACCATGTCATAATGAACAGCGTGTCCATGTCACCGCTGAGGCCCATGTCACTAAGGAGACCGAGAGAAAACACTGGACAGCACATGGAGGCCCAGAAGAGGTGAGGGAAGGTGCGTATAAATTTTTTTATTTTATTTTTTACACCTTCCCTGGGCCTCCACCTTTTATAATCTGGGGTCTGAAGAGTTTAATAATGTCACTTCCGATTTGCACCGAACTTGTTAGACCCAAAACAAATCAGGGATCCAAGCTACCCAAACCCCAAACTAAATGAATCTTGTGAGGTTAGCCCATCTGTAATATATAGGAAAGAAGGGATATCAAAGAGAAGGAAACTGAGTTGCAATAACTTAACACAAGAATATTTGTAAATGCATATTTTATGACAGATTTAGTAAATGCTCCATGCTCCTATGATACTAGGTGTCATTTGCACATCCATCTAGAGAAATGAAACCTGCAACAGAACGGAAATTACTTATGTCCTTCATGTGAAATGGATGGATGTGTTTTTTTCTGTTTTTTATCTGTAAACTCCTGGAACAATCTTGCAGAGAGCAGCAGTGATAACAGGATCCACCTCACTGGGATATGGCATAGCATAAAACTCAATACAAACCAAACCATGGAGGAAGTTTTCTCTGCAGGAAGCTACCTCTCATCTGAGATAAATAATGTGTTCTCAAAGTGCTGGATATAATATGAGGTTAGGCTACCAAATAAGACGTTAGGCTGCCAAAGCCTCAGATACTACTTCATCTTATTGGATTACATAGACTAATGTGTTTTATTCATGTGGTGGGATATTGACACAAAAGTTGCAATCTTTCTCATATGAATCATTTTTTCTCGCCTGTTTTGGAGTCCGAAAAGATCTGTATGATCCATTAACGTTCCAGATTTGGGTTATTTGGATTGCATGGAACTGAAGTTAGGTGGATTGAGATCTGCAAATGAAACGCATTTGGGTGTGGGGCATCATATACCTAATATTATTCATGTCCTTAAATGTCACCTGCTATTTACTTTGTAAGCGAGACATTGATGGATTTATTCTGCAGTGTAAATAAAGCACTGGTTTATTATATTGTAGGAAAAAGGATAATGTCTTAGTTTCTGGGAGACGTCTCTCGGTAAATAGGGGGCAGGTTCAGGTTTCTTATATTTAAATATTGTTCTTATTTATTTAGTCTTATTAATATCTAGGCTGGTGAAAGGTCAAAGTCATATGCAGAGCACGGTCAAATGTCATAGTGTGTTTGATCTCATGTGGCTGATATAGTAGGCAGCCATTCTGATTTATTATAATGGGATTTGGATTCTTTTGAATTAGTTATCTATTTTTGCATTGAATTAGATAGATAGGTCAGCAATTCTGTTAGATGACTATTGTATAAAAAATATTTCTATCTGCTAAAAGCGATACTAAAACGTATTTCAGTTTATCTCAATAATCTCTGCAGATTCTTCACTAAAACAATATTAAGATCATTTTAATTTACCAGTTACAGAAAATCGAATTCAAAAGAAAACAAAATTGGTATTTTTTTAAATCTTTTTTAGTAATTCGTACCAGTTTAGGCCCAGTTCACCGAGTTCGGTATTCCATTTGGGGAGTCCGCTTGGGGACCCCTCGAACATAATACCGAACGCATTGACAAGCAGTGAGCAATGAAAGCACAGGAACCCCATAGACTATAATGATGTCCGCATGTTTTCCGCGCGGTGTCTGCACAAATCATGCAGAGAGAAAAGTAATTCAAGCAGTACTTTCCTCTCCGCATGATTCGTGCAGACACCAAGCAGAAAACACACAGACTCCATTATAGTCTATGGGGTTCATGTGCTGTCATTGCTCACCACTTTTTAATGCGTTCAATATTCCATTTGGGGGATCCCCAAGCTGACTCCCCGAATGGAATACTGAACACAGATGTGATCGGGCATTAAATACATAGGTCTGGTCTACATACTGAAAATGCTGTATGCACAAAATGTTTGGAAATACTTAATAAATACTAGTTACAAATTTGCTTCTTCTCATTTGTAATATATTTGTACCAGAGTTGGAACATGAAGCTCTTGGACACCAATGGAAAATCTGTACCTGGCCCCCCCAAGTATAATGTATTGTTTACAGTACTGTCTTCTCATATTGTGAAGACACAATTATTGGCCCCCTAAGATTTCTGGGCTCTGGTGTAAACTGGACATTCTGCCCCCATCACGCTACACCTTGGATTGGTGCAATAAAAAGTGGTGACAAATGCACATAGCTATTCTGAGCTTAGGTTGTATATTTATGTCGGGGCCCCATGTTGCGAAAATGTAGCATTGTGGTGAAAAAAAAACCACTACATTTTACAGTATCTGCAAAAAAGTTCTTGAAAAGGAATGGAGACTAAAAAGGACATTTCTCTTCTGTTATATCCACTCCTGACTTTGGCTAAAAAACACCGCAACAAAATCTGCAACAAAAAAATGCAGCTACATGGAGCCAATATAATCTTGTAATTGTCTGCAATATAAATATAGCTATGTTCATGACTTATGTTTGTCTTTTTTTCTATTTCACTGATTCATTAGCACATCTAGATTGCAAAGAATATTTTCAGATGCATGACAAATAATAATTTATACAAAATAATATCATTTGTTTTCCTTTGTTTACACAGTATTGGTGGAGAGGTGGCAAGAGGAAGCGAAGGGAGCTACGTCAATAAACATTTCCGCATGGGATTTATGACGATGCCTGCACCTCAAGACAGACTACCACATCCATGTTCTAGTGGATTTGCAGTGCGTTCACAGTCCCTCCATTCAGTAGGTGGCGCTGATGATGACAGTAGTGGTTGCTCCCGGAAACAACCACCTCCAAAACCAAAACGAGACCCCAACACTAAGCTAAGTATTTCTTCAGAGACTGTCAATTCCGGAACACTAGGCAAGAGTCCAAAGTTCACAGACAGGACAGATGGTAAGCTACGTGCGGAGTGCGTTGCCTTTCCAGGGCACATTATAATTAATGAAACAATCCTTGTAATATCCAAATTACATTCCGGGGCTTCCATTATGTTATTACAGGCAATTAAAATATTTACACTTTATTTACAATTATTACGCTTTGTTATTTTACTAGCTGAAAAATGCCTTAGGCTGAGTTCACACAGCAGATTTGGTCGGCATATTGCATCCATATTTGTATACAGAAAACGGGCAATGGAAATATTTTTACTTCTCTTTTTTATGCACTCCTGGTTTTGGCTTAAAAATCTGTATGCAAAGTATTGATGAAATCTGCCCTGTGTGAAATAAGCCCCTAGGCTGAGTTCACAAAGGCCATTTACATTGCAGTGCTGTGGCTGCAACAGGCAAATATACAATGTTAGTACAGTACATGGAATCTCTCATTAACATATTATAGTTTATCTATCTTGCAGGTAGTAAAAGTTTCAGAATGTACAATGGCTTTTCCAAATTGCAGCATGCTCTAGGCCTAAAGTTTTCATAGTTTTATTTCTCCAATTGAGTTATACAGAAAATTGCGTAAATGTAATAAAATTTCCCCCCCAACACACTTGGTTTGGTAGAGCAAGTAGATGTTTTCAATGGGGACAGCAAATTAAAACAATATTTCTTATGAGCCGTTACTGTATCAGGGACATGGTCAGCACCAATTGACAACATTGTACACTACTATACACTGCACATATAAACTGCATAGGGGACAAGTAATCGTGCTCATGTCTATACAGTTTACATTTTGTCAGTAGCAAATCTCCCCATGATTTTTTCATCTGCTTTAGAATTCAGATCAGGAGACAGGTGAATGTTTGCTTGTTTGTCATGATTTCCTTACACCAGCCAATAGTTTGGAGTAAGTGTTTAACTGACCATCAACCCATATGAAAGATTGTTAAAGACCTTTCACCACCTCCACCTATTCAAGTTCTTATCATCTGTTAATAGGCGCCGTTCCACTGATTCCAGTACCGTTGGAATTTTTTCTCTAGCCCCCACCATTCCTGAGCAAAAAGCACAGATAGTTTTGATGCTTGATTTTCTATTTATGCTCTGTAATGTCAGAGAGGTGGGGTCAAACAGGAGGTGTGATTCAGAAATCCAATCAGAGGCAGCCAGTGTCAGAGCTCAGCATCACACCCCTTGTCTGCTCCTGCCTGACACCGCCCTCCTGACAGTATAGAGAATATATATTATATCTGACATCAAAACTAACAGCATTGAATGCTCAGGAATGGTGGGGGGGGGGGGCTAGAGAGAAAATTCGAACTGTATCAGAATCAGTGGAGCAAAATGGTAAAAGGTATAAAGACCAGCAGCTGTTCATCTCTTAGAGCAGTGGTTCTTAACCTTGTATTGAACCCACCAGTTTGATATGCACATTCACCGAACCCTTGTTTAATGATAAATCAAATATGATTTTTTTTCCAAATTCAAGACATAGGTATATGGTTTTTTTACTGGTACACAAAATGAACCGTGCATATGGCCTAGGTTCGAACCCTGGTTAAGAACCACTGTCTTAGAGGAACAAAGGATTGGTCATAATAAGATTCCTCATGTCTAATCCTTTTTTCCAATTACCGTATATACTCGAGTATAAGCCGACTTTTTCAGCACACTTTTCATGCTGAAAAAGCTCTCCTTGGCTTATACACGAGTCAGGGTCCACGGAGCACAGAAAACTGGAAGGACCTGAAAAGGGGAGGTCCTTTAGTGTTACTGCTCCGTGATTGGCTTGTCACGAGGTCACGTGACTGTGATGTTATCAAAGGTCCTGTAGACAATGGTATGTAACATCTGCAGATAAGGTTGAGTCCAAATCCTAGTAGCTCCGCCCACAGCAGAGTCCGATCACATGGTCATGACGTCATCAGAGGTCCTTTAGCACACAAGGATTTAGCATCTACCCTGCAGATGAGTGGCCAGGATTCATTGTGTCTTATGGAAGATGTCTGTTGTATGGAGGAGAGGAAGCTACAGTAACGTGACACACACAGGGACCTTCCTTTAGTTACTCTGCCTATTAATGTCAGGCATTTGGTGGTATTAATTTATTCTCAGTAACTCCATGGGCCTCACATTAATAACAGTTAACCCCATCATGTCCCTCATATTAACCCCTCTGTGCTCCGTATAAGGGTTACTAACATGTGAGACACATGAGGGGACTAATGAAGGACCTTAATTATGAAGATACCTAATTATTACCTCCATATGTCCCACATATCAGTAACTCTTATGTGAGGCACACAGGGGGTTAATGTGAGGGAGAATGAGTGGGTTAACTGCTATTACTATAATCCCAATGGAGTTACTGAGCTGTAATGCACATGACCAGACTTTTTATCTGCAATGGTGGATTTCCCCCCTCGGCTTATACTCGAGTCAATAAATTTTCCCAGTTTTTTGTGGTAAAATTAGGGGTCTCGGCTTATATTTGGGTCGGCTTATACTTGAGTATATACGGTATATCACCTGTACAGGGAGATTCAGAGGGGCCCCATACACAGAAGATAAAGGAGTAGCAAAGTTTATTTTTAAACTAAGCTGTATGCAAATGTGCCTTAAAGTGGACCTGTCACCAGGTCTGAAAAAGCCAATAACATACATCATCTGTTGTCAACCTGGTGTTTTGTTTATCCATATCTATTCAGCGATTTCAAAGCTATAAGCTCTTTTAGTATTAATGCAAGATTTGAAGTGCTTGCCACGTTGGTGTTAAGACTATATGACATAAAGTGCCCAGAGACCCCACACCCAGGGAATCCACAGTGCCACCACCCACTTGGTTAGAATACCCAAATTTGCATCAACACTGAAAGTGCTTTCATCTTGGAAAAGGCTCAACTGATGAGTGATGTAATTGGGCTTTTCAGACCTGTGTCAATTCCTCTTTAAAGGGATCCTGTCATTTAAACACAATTTTTTTCTGGTTGATAGGTAGAAATAGCCTTAAGAAAGGCTATTCGTCTCCTACCTTCAGATGTCTTCTCCGGGCCGCCGTTTGCTTGAAATCCCGATTTTCGCCGGTATGCAAATGAGTTCTCTCACAGCACTGGGGGTGGTCCCCAGCACTCAAACAGCACTGGAGGCATCCCTAATGCTGCGAGAGAACTTGTCAGCACCGCCTCCATCTTCTTCAGGAACGGGGTCTTGACGCATCTTCTTCTGGGGGTTGGCTTCGTCCTAGGGCAAAGCTGACTGCGCATGCCCGCTGTCCACAAGAAAATGGCTGCTTACACAGTATTGTAAGCAGCCATTTTCTTGTGGCTGGCGGGCATGCGCACTCGGCAACTTCTAGGCCTCGGGCCTAGGGCAAAGCCGAGTGCACATGCCCGCCAGCCACAAGAAAATGGCCGCTTACACAGTATTGTAAGCAGCCATTGTCTTGTGGCTGGCGGGCATGCGCAGTCGGCTTTGCCCTAGGCCCGAGGCCTAGAAGTTTGAAGTCAACCCCCAGAAGAAGATGCGTCAAGACCCCGTTCCTGAAGAAGATGGAGGCAGCACTGGAGAGAACTCATTTGCATATGGGCGAAAACCAAGATTTCAAGCGAACGGCGGCCCAGAGAAGACATCTAAAGGTAGGAGACGAATAGCCTTTCTTAAGACTATTCCTAAGTGTCAACCAGAAAAAAATGTGTTTAAATGATAGGATCCCTTTAAAGAGAATCTGTCAGCACCAAAAATTTTATTCCCAACTTGTCAAATCATGGAAAAGACTGAATAACTGGCCACAAGACTTCACTGTGGCACCTACAAAAATAGGAGAGTGGCACTGCTCTATTTGTTTCAGTAACTCCCATAGAATTAAATGGGAGCTATGCAAACAGTGTTGCACATTTAACTAAGATATTTCCATTTCCCAGGGGTCTGATCACTAATGCAATGCATTACAATACTAATGCATTACAAAAATCTGGCATTTCCATTGAAGACTACATAGAGTAGCTTGCTCCAGGTGCCTGCTATTACTGGGAAAAGGTCAGCTTTAACCAAGGCAACAGAGGGGGTTAATGGCCAGTTCGGGCACCAAATGCGGACATTAGTGCATGGTGTCTGCTGTATAAAACAGCAAACACCGGGCAGCTATGGCAGCTGCCTGGCTCCCGCCATACTAGTACGTGGCATCCGCCATACTAGTGCGGTGGATGTCAGGAAAGGGTTAATGAACAAATATTATTTGAAAGATTTCATATAAAGATCTAACACTTCAGTCCACCATATTTGCTAAATATACTACAGTAAATTGAACCACATATCAAGCATATGTCATCCATTGACAAAAGCTTGTAAAACCAGAAAAAATAATAAAAAGTTCTTGTCAATGGCATATCCAGTATTTTGTCAAAGGTTGAATGTTATTTTAAAGAGAACCTTTCATTGCCTTCTCCAACTCCAGTTCTTAGCACCTGTTCATAACCTCCAGCATTCCCAAACAATCAATGCTGTTAATTTTGTTGCCTGATATGCTATTTAGGTTCTATACTGTCAGGAGGGCGGTGTCAGACATCAGCAGACAAGGGGTGCGATTCTGAGCTCTGACACTGACTGCCTCTGATCGGAGCTCTGAATCTCACCCCCCGCCTGACACCGCCCTTCTGACATTACAGAGCTTAAATAGCATATCAGGCACCAAAACTATCTGCACTTTTTTCACTCAGTAATGGTGGGGGCTAGAGAAAAATCGAATTGCAGCACCTATTAACAGATGCTAAGAACTTGAATTGGTGGAAATGGTGAAAGGTGCTTTTTAAGTTTACAAAACTAGTCACTTCCATATAACATTGAATATATACACTGTAAATATCAGAGGCTAACATGCTGTATAGAGATTACATATAAAGACTGTCTAGCATAAGTTCACACCAAATTTTCCCACATTTTTGGGGAAGTATGACACATTTTAAACCCAACCCCTTTTCAGCAAACTTTAACCCTTTCCCAATAAGATCCGCCTCCTTATTGCACAGAAAGCAGACAGTATTTAAAACAATTATGGTGTAAGGTTTTTTCATTAAATTGTAGCAGAATTCCGGTGCATTTTACTAGTACATCTGCTGCATTATAATAGTAATACTAATAATAAAAATAATTTTATTTATTTAGCGCCATCTTATTCTTCAGCACTGAGCAGACATTACAATGTGGCAAAATAACAAATATATCAAACAATAGGAGTGAGGGTCCTGCTCACAAGAGCTTACAACCTATGTCTTATGGTTTAGGTCGTGTCTCAACACTTGAGTTTTATTGCTCCATTTCATGTCTGGTGTATTATATATCATCTATGATTTACAACCACAGTAATATGTTTCAATCAATATCCAGGTTACTTAGTGTATGCAGTAGTGTAGTGTATGGGAAAACAAACTTGGCCATTACATGTAAATCATTGTCCGAGGCACATTACAAAGCACTGTGTCCTACAATGACCTTACTGTGTCTTCAGTATTGTCCACTATCATACGAAACAACTTATCATGGTGTCAATCACGGTTATAGAAAAAATGTCTTTGCATATATTGTAATAAGGAGACATTTCTGTAGATTAGAATGACAGCATATTGTACTGGCTGCTAAAAATAAAGCTCTAACTTATACTTCATTACAAATGACTATTATGGAAAGTATCATACCGAGCCGTCGCAAAATGTTCTGAAAATAAGAACACAGAGTATAATGTATTCTGTTATATCCCACACTTATTATGCCATTCCCACTTGTACAGCTTTTTCAAATGCAATTTATATAAAACCTCTCAAAATAAAATTCTTTGAAACAACAGCAATTTTGAAACAGCTATTATTATATTGTGCAGGTAATGGAGAAGTTGTCACCAGCTTTTTAATAGGAAAAACATTTCTACATATGTTTTCTTACTGAGAGCATTGAGCACAGGCAGATTCAGTTCCAGGTTTTTTTTTTTTTTGCCATCACATATTTACAATTATCTGTAATTATTGCTCTCTGTGGTCAGAGCATATAAATATGAATATGCATATAATAGTCATTAAAAGGGCACTCCACCTAAAACTATAGTGCTCTATTATGGCATTCCATGTGTCATTCTCTCATCTATTCTGTTTCTTGCTGCCTCTATCTCTGAGTATCAGACAGGGATGGTTACCTAGTTATAGTGTGAATATGGCTGTAATGACATGCTTTTCTACAAGTGTCTATGGAGCTCTATGTGTCACCCATACAACCATCAGCTTCTTATATAATAAAATTACCTACACTGTACCACCTAATTTTTTCACAGGGATGGGGAACAGACACTTACCACAGCAGCTGCAGGCAGAGATGGTACAGTCCTTAGCTGCCCATATAATGTGTATCATGGGATCAACAGCAAAGCACAGAGGGATAGAAAGATGAGGAAATCTAAAAATCAGTATGGAGTCTGACCAGAAGTAGAAAGAAGGATGCACTATAAGAAGAAAGCACAGTATGCATTAAAGATGTGCAGCGTGTGTTAGGCAGGTGAAGGTGTAAGGATGTCAGTTGTGTCTCCACTGGGAGTCTTTAAGGCATTACCTAAATAAAGGGGCTCCTGGCATTCCATTATTGGAATTATCTGACACGTTCATAATATACATCAACTATAGTATAAATCTTGCTGCACCAACCCTGTTTTTATGTCTCAAGTACATTTTCCACAAGATTTACAAGCCTAGATACGTATAGATGTGTCCTTTTTACCTTTCCACTTGGCTTAACATATCCTAAGATTCCACTAAAGGAGCGAGGCCTTTCTGCTTTTTTTCCCTCAATTACCTACCCATTAAAATTTGGGTATAGCTTTAGCAATGTGGTCTATTCACACAACTGAACTGAAGGTTGACTATTTGTTTAATAGGTCTGTACTGGATCTGTCTTTATCTGAATGAGTGAATTGGGTGTATGAAAATAGACGCAATAGTTATATCTATGAAAAAATGGAGCATGCTCCATTTTTTAGCAGACTGCAGACAGCTCACAGCCAAGAAAGTCTGTCATGTGCATTATCACGTAGTCACGTAGTCTGATGCTGGATCTAAATAGGGACTTTCTATAATAACCAAAGTACTGAGAAATAAGGAGGAGATTCTCCTATAATTACTGTTTGCAGTGGAAGGCAGCTGCTAGAAAAACAGAACAGGAATAGTAACACCCAGATGCCTATTTATTCATACATTTCCAGAAGGAATAACGGACGAAAGTCACTGTGAAAATACATTCCAACATCTTATGGGGAATAATAATATGTCCATAGACCTGCAAGGTTCGCTTTAAATATTTTCAAGGTTTTAAAGGATTTAATAGATACCAAGATAAAAAGTTGACATGCTGGTATTGTCTTCTCCATTGTGGTGCTCATTACATGTTGATGCCGATGACCCGCACCACTCCCGCAATTAGCCGCGCGCTTTTAAATACTTGTTAAATTGGAATCTCTGCTTGAATCCTGTGGCACAATTATTTTATTATAATCTCCCTCCATTTAAAGTGCTCCATTCTCTCCTAAACAATTCCACTTAGTTTGAGAACAGCTAACATTAGGATTATAATTCCTATTACAGTCCACGAAAATTATCATTATCCCATGTCGAGATGTTAATAGAGGATATAGAAGAAACAGGATGTATTAAGTAGAGGAATGCCTAATGCGAAGCTTTAATTCAGAGTAGATATTTAGATTTTACAGGCTAACCCCTGACAGGCTAACATGCCACCGCTTACTATACCATCATTGTAATAGTGATGTTGCTTAAAGAGGACCTTTCATGTCCTCCAACATCTGCCATCTTATGTACTGCTGCAAAGCTGGCAGTGCACTGAATTTAGTCAGTTTGCAGTTGTGCCAGCTGCCAGGGATATTGATGCCATTAGTGTCGATTAGAGGGGCTGGCTTCACAGATCACTGTCATTGCTGGGTGTCATTGCACCTCCTAACAGTACAATTCTATAGAAATGTACCATCAGGGGGCCTTTCTCATTGCCCCACAATGACCCTGAGCTGGCAGTGCAGTGATATCTGTAGCGGCAATATTATCTCTGGCACTGGGTACATACCTGCAAAACTGACAGTGCACTCAATGTGTTGTAGCTCATGTTGGAGGACAACAAAGTCCCTATTTAAAGGTTATAGTCAAATTACTTGTACATATATTAGTGGTTACCTCGAATAGTAGAAGATTGCACTAAGTCACAGGCTTTAGTCTGCATCTGTTCATGTATTCTTAGGCCCCCTTATATGTAGCTTCCAACCATTCAAGTTAACTTAACATGGTTGTTTCCTTCCAAGAGATGCAGTACATGTTGGATGTGTATTCTGTCAATCCAGGGCAATAATCCAACTTTAATTTGTATTACTATGTCCTTCTATTACTGTATTATTTCCTCTCGACTGTGTACTGATGGCAGTAATGTGTGTGGCCACCACTTCCTACCCATGTAGATTCTGAGGCGTTTTATCTCCACTCTCTCTAGACACAGATGCTGCATGTATGATCCCTCTACCTTCCCCTGCAGATTCTGTTGTGGGTTCCTGTTGCTTAACACTGATGCCGCCTGTGTCTGTGATCTTTCCCCCCAATAGATACTTTGATCTTTTCCCCCTTTCCATACAGTTTACTTCCCCTCCCTTGCTTATGTGTCTGACTCTGTGTAAAGGAAGGAAGATGGCAGATGACATTAGCCCTGAGCCAACAGTATCCACGATCAATGCTTTGTCACATCTATGTCACAAGTTGGAGCACACATAGCAAAATTTAAATTTGAAAAACTATTTAGAAAGTTGCAAATGAACAATACAAAATCAGTGCAAACGTCTCTACAAACTTTATGTGAACATGCACTAAAGCCAGGTAACTATAGCAGTGTGACTGGGTGCAATGCTATCTATCATATGCTACGTTCCTTGATAATGACCACCTCCCTACACTTACATTATTATTGAGTGCATTGCTATTAAGAGAATATAAATTGTCCTAATACTGTGCAAACACACCAAACACAAGACAACAAAGCAACAAAAACAGAAAAACTTTATCTTAAAATGTCATCTTCAATGCCTAACAAGAAATATTTATTTGTAAGCCTTCAGAGCATCAAAGTCACTTCAAAGGTCTTGGTACAACATATTTAAAATGTCCGCTCTTCTCTCCTCCTCTGTCACCTTTTAGACTAGGACTAAACAGTAGGGTTGAGCCGATCTTGACTCTTCAGGATCGATTTTAAAATCCGATTTCCGATCATTTTTCATTCGAACCCGATCTCGATCCCAATTCCGATCCCAATGCAAGTCAATGGGATTTTTTTTTTTTAATCGGAGATCAGATTTTAAAAGCAATCCTACCCCCTGGTGTCCACTTACCTCCAGAGATGGCTAGTCCTGTGCCCCGTGCCTTCATTCTTCGCCTCGCTGCTGCTCCATGCTGCTTTTCTTCCTTCGCTGCCCTCTCCCTGCCAGGTTAGGAGAGTGTGGGCGGGTTAGGAGAGTGTGGGCGGGTACTGGGAGGGGAGACGTCACGTCTCCCCGCCCTGTACCCGCCCACACTAAGCCACAAGCCCCGCCTACCTAGCGCTTTAAACACTAACCTGGGAGGCGGGGCAGCGAGGCAAGAAGGAGAGCACTGGAGCAGCCATCTCTAGAGGTAAGTAGCTGCTAGAGATTTAGTTTAGCCTTCCATTCGAATGAATGGAGGCAGCCAGCGCGCAGGGGGTTAAGGCTGTGTGTCGGCTGCTTCCATTCATTCCTATGGAACTGCAGCAGAGCCTTCACACTGAATATACATCGTATACTCAGTGTGAAGGCTAAGCAATGCATTGTGAGAAAAATCACCGATCTCGATCCCACATAAAAAGATCGTGTTTGGAATTCCGATAGCGATCGTGAAATTTTCTCGATCGCCGATCGGAATCCGATCTTTTCCGAACACGATCGCTCAACCCTACTAAACAGTGATTTTGGCCAAACAGTGTTTACCAATATGATGATCTTTGGTGACACGACAGAAGTCATAGCAAAAGTTGCTGTGTAGCCCTAGCCTTAAATGTTTTGTCCTTACACCAATCCCAATTTATTAGTAACTTTGCGTGGTAAAAGGCTCTGTTTTTTAAATTTTGCAAATATAATGTTGATTTTGTACCTGTTAAGTGGTAAAAAGTACTTTGTATTGCAGTAAAGCATTCAGAATTAAAAATAAAGAAACACAACATCTTGAATACAAAAATGTATCTGTTCTATGCCTACAGCTCCACTGCAAACCTTTGAGTCTCCATGGTAACAGACTACATATAAACTTTGCGTAGTCTGATCAACCATACCCCTTTCCAACTTTCCATCATGTTAATAACTTATATTTAGGATGTTGAAAAGAAGTAAGGAAAATAAGTTTCAGCAATTCAGTGTAGTGTAGCTTTACTGGGTAAGGGCTCGTTCACATCTGCGCCCGGCACTCCGTACTTCAGGTTTCCGTTTCCTGCACAAAACAGAAGCAGGATACAGAAACCTGCAGGACTCTTTCTCACCCATTCATTTGAATAGGTTTGAAAGATGTCCGGCCGTGAGCGTTTTATGATCTCCGCCGCGAAACCGGGTTTTTTAATCCGGACACAGAGTCGGACATGCAGTACTCTGTGTTCGGATTTAAAAAAAACGGTTTCGCGGCGGAGAGCATAAAACGCTCACCGCCGCTCACGGCCGGACCCGGTCTGTGCTTTCCGTCTTCTTGCATGCAGAAGACGGAAACCACAGAACGAAGACCCGAACGCAGGTGTGAACCTAGCGTCAAGAAGACGCAGTTACAAACTTTATGTGATCTTTGGGCCAAATTTTGATACTTACATTAGTCTGACTGCCTCTAATATGTTTATTCATATGTATAGGAATTAGTGCATGTCTTAATACACTGTATGCATTATATTCTATGAATGTATAGTGTATGAATTAATAGTATATTTCCAAACATATATACTAAAGCTTAGTGTGGTGTATCTGAGATAAGCAAATTAGATTGTGAGCTTTATTGGGGACAGGAACTGATGTGAAGCAACAATCTGTAAGGATATGTTTGTTCTGCATAAGCAACATAAATAAGTAGACTCCTGCTGAGACTGCGTTACCATTGTTTACCTGCCACATACTATGTAGATGTTTATGAGAAATGAATCAGATTGTGAGTGTTATGCCAGGTAAACTGCACCACTAGCAGATCATTGAGCAAAGCAATAACAGCAATACTTCACAAATGATCATGGTGAGCTCAAGCAGTTGTAAAATGTAGAAAAGCCTCTCCAATCAAGACTTTGAGGTATGTAGAGAGACCACCCAGCTGGCAATAGCACAGCGACATACTGTAGGGGCAAAATGTATCAGATATTATTAATTGGAGAGGAGGAAAATTATAGATTAAATACAGGAAAGAGCATAATGTCTATTGTTTGGGAAGTGATTTACTTTCCAAGCTTTATAGTACTGTGCTTGAGTTGGTTACTCGCAGTATGGTTGCAGAATGCATCACATCTTCAGAGCCATTTCAATATTTTTAAGGGGCAAATGGTTCAATACTATGAATTCCTGTGTTTCAATGCTGCAGGTCCCATCCATATCTGGCTGCAGGGACTCCTTACAGCTAAGCAGGGACTCCTATAGAGCAAAGGTCAGCCTTGCTCCTCACGCCTGGTGGAATTGTTGGGCTGTCTACCACTTTTATAGAAAGCCTGGATGTAGGTAGAATTCATGTTAGACTCCTTCTTCTTCAAGGCATCTCAATCAGTCAACTGCTTGGACTGAGGAGGAGCAAAAACTCTCATAGTGCTCTCTACAGATCAGGGCCACTGGTTTGGCTGATATAGTCATATTTAAGGACAATGAGATGAAGGTAACTGTCTATAGATGGCAATAGAGTGCGTTTTCTTCCTTTTGAAGGAGCCTTAACTGTAAGTTTTTATAAAAGACATCCATTTGTCATAAGTAGTTTTACATCCATACTTTACAATTTCTAGTCCAACAGAATGTGCTTGGTGTATGGCAACTGTATTTATCCAATAAAAAGTATAAAATCTTGAGTCATAACTTTGAGACTTTCTTTAAACTGCATATCAATAGACTGAGTGAAGGAGCGAAGATCTGAATCATTGCTATTTTTGAGATTGAGGCCAATCCTCAGTTGTTACAGTTTCATTCCACTTGAAAACATTGGAGCTACAATACAAAGCCTACTATTGTTTTCCCTCATACTGTAGGTTTACATAATTACTTTGTGTGGTCATGAAATTATTTATATTTAAAATGTACTTTCCAGTTTTATGCAAATATATGTGACATTATTTTATTTTATTGAAAATATGGAATCAAACAAATCTATCAATTAGATGTACATAAAGCAAATGTATGACTGTCTTCTTCTTTCTTTAATTCCTCAGTGGCAGCAAAACAAAGACCTCACAGTGATGAATATACTAAGAAGATTCCTCCCCCCAAGCCTAAACGAAATCCAACTACACATCTTAGCACATCATTTGATGAGACATACATTAAAAAGCATGGACCAATGAAGGGTACTTTGTTTAGAGAAGCATCGTCATCACACATCAGTTGTAGAACGGGAGGCAGAGATGATGAAGAACCTGTCTATATTGAAATGGTTGGAAATATTTTAAGAGACTTTAAAAGAGATGAGGAAGATCAATGTGAGGCTGTATATGAAGAAATGAAATACCCTATATTTGATGATCTAGGTCAAGACTCAAGGTGTCTTTATGATTTGGATCATGTTAGTTGCTCTTCTCAGTGTGCTACTCCCACAGTGCCTGACTTAGAATTCACCAAGTCCTCAGTGCCATCAACTCCCAAGGGCCAGATTTGTGACATTCCCCCTCCATTTCCAAATCTATTATCTCAAAGGCCTCCATTATTGGTGTTTCCACCAGCACCAGCACAATGTTCACCAAATTCTGATGAATCTCCTTTAACTCCTCTTGAAGTAGCAAAGTTACCAGTATTGGAAAATGTGACTTACATCAAACAACAGGCGTCTGCGTCACCATCACCAGTTCCAACACACATTCCAGGACACCAGAAAGTAGATAAAGACCAAACCATTGTTTCCCATGGAATTCCCTCATCTGGTCATTCATCCTCCCCACCACATGCTTCAACCAACTACAGAACACAGTCTCCACATGGCTATCCTAAAAGTCATTCAGCTTCTCCCTCTCCTGTGAGCATGGGTAGGTCTCTGACTCCTCTAAGCCTCAAAAGACCTCCACCTTATGATTCTGTGCATTCAGGAAGTCTATCAAGAAGTTCTCCATCAGTGCCTCATTCTAATGTCAGAAACACACCAGAAGGGAAGTCAGTCAGTGCATCTACCAGCACTTATTGTACGTCTCAAAGCAGCTCACGATCCAGGACACCAACAAGTCCCCTAGAAGAACTATCAAGCCTCTTTACCTCAGGAAGGAGTTTGCTGAGGAAGCCCTCAAGTGGAAGGCGGTCTAAAGAACCTTCTGAGAGTAAGTGTAACCACTAACCACATGTGCTTCGTGTCTTCATTGTGTGCACAGCTGTGTAGATGATAGTACTATTAATGATATGCAATGGACCTTGTACATTTACACAAAAAGGGACATTTAGCATTTATTTGTTGTCATATTGGGTGGACTAAGCAACCAGCTGTTCAGAGATGTATTATGTGTTGGTAACTTCAGTGTAAGGGCTCATTATAATATATATACAGTATATATATATATATATATATATATATATATATATATATATATATATATCTGCAAAAACTTGAATAAGCTGCAACTCACATCACTCCACTGGGTAGCTAGGCATAAACAAACACGTACAGCATTTACATCTTAGGAAAAGCAGAGTATCGTAAAATCATGTTTTTGTTGTTGGTTATCTTGCACCACACTTATCGGGATACATGAATCCAAGAGGAAAAAGTTGATCTGTAAATCGGACAGGAAAATAATTGTGTATGTGTCCTCATGCTTAGAAAGGACTAGAATATATAACATACAACCCCACTTGAAGCCATGCCTTACTCATGAAGCAATTCCACCAAATTGTAATTCTATATAGGTTGCAATAGTTTGTGCTTGCAGAGGTTTTCTATCATAGAAAGAGATGGCATCTTAATAGTATATGAATTTCTTTATCATTGATGGTGTCCACCTACCAGGACCCTCATCAGTCTACATTATGAAGGAACCTCAAAGCTATAAAGCGTTGTATCCCAGTCACCATTTATCTGTAGAGCAATGCTCTGAGGCAACTATATTCTATTATGAATGAGATTTCCACCACTCAAAAATTGGCCATTGTGTCAAATTAAACTTTGCTACATATGTACATTACACAATGGGTTTTAAGTGTAGTGAAAACTTCCTAGAAGACCATTCCTGTGAGAAGGCTCTTCTTCCTCTTAATGACCATTTCATTCAGGAAGTGATCTCACTATAAGCAGACCACCCCCTTATTGAACCAAAGACTAAGCTTTTGAGCAAATTGTTCAATGGGAACTCATTTAAACATACCAAACAATGTCAGACCAATATGGATGCCACATCAATGGACTGCAGCAAGCAAGATTATGAGACATGGCAAGGGACATCAGGGGAGAAATGACCAGCATTGCATTGAAGCTGGTTGTCATGTTTGTCATGTCATATCATTTGTCAACAATGTCATGTCATGGTTGTCCATGTCATGCTCGGTATTCGACTGCTGAACAACACAGTGAAGAGGGAAAATGGAAAGGGGAGCTATGTTGGGATACAGGAATGAGAAGGGAGTCATGTTGGCGTCCAAGAATGAGAGAAGCAGCCATGGCGGTGTATAGGAGAGGAACAACACAGGATATTGTGCCGAGTACCAGGACTGAGAACAGGAGCCATGTTGGCAAGTAGAAATAAGTGAAAGCCATAATGGGGCCTAAAAATTATGAGGACATCTAGGAAATACATAGATCATCAGAGGACTAAAACATGTTGGAGCCTCTATGTGTAGTTGGTGTGACTTGTGTACAATACTATAGCTGTTTTATTAGTCGAAGTCTAGGTCTGGTTCTATGTAGTATACTCATGTGATACCCAACACAAAATACCTTTCATCATTTTTGGGGGGTTTGGATGTGCTGTACATGCTTGCTGACTCCATTACACACTTAATTCTCCATTCTGCATATTTTTCTTTGAATAGACCACCCCTATAAAAGACCATGTGGAAATTCGGGTGGTCATCACTTAGAGATTTCCCTGTATGTCATGTGGATTATACTTTTATATTTCTGCCTAGTGTAAAATGCAAAGAATACATTTGGGGTTAAACTAAAACTTTTGACTCATGACGCCATAGACTAATTTGATCTCTTTCAGTGTTCGGCTACTGATCATTATCAGCTGTAAACAGTGACCCAGACCGCGATGGCGGCATTGTATTCCCGGATATTACTGTCTGATCCAATCACTTGTTCATTTTTGGCATTATTGCTTTTGTAATGGCAGAGCACAAACCGTCAGATGAAATGCATCAATGAAAGTGTTGATGATAATGAAATCTAAAAGTATCTAAGTTTTATTAATAAGTAATCACTTCTGTGGTTTTGTGCTTCTTTAACTCATCTTGCTATATTAAAATATTGTAGCACTGCATCCTTCAATTCTCCAACAGATACTGTCATTGGCAACGATAATGGTAAATTTATGGAGTCTTGTCTAAAGTGGCTAAAGTAGCATTTGTTGTACAGATAGATGTTGTATGCAGATTGATGGTTTTGTGTTCACAGCCAAGAGCAATTCCTCAGAATAAATGGAGTTACTTTAACAGGCATACATTGGGCATAACAGTTACTGTTCATTTTATAGAGGCTGTTCTTGGTTTTCCAGCTCAGCCCTATTCATTTAAATGAGAAGGGGCTACAAACAGGCCATGTGATTCATGGAAGTAACGTCATAGACTTGTGAAGGGGAAGCCCTCATGAGTGCCTTGGTTGGTTTGAGGGTGGCGGGTGGTGGACCCCTGCAGATCTGATACTGACGACTTATTCTGAGGATAGGTTATCAGTATTAAGCTTCTAGAATACCCCATTAATAATATTCCATAAAAGGAGCATATTTCACCCACAATGGAAAAGAAGGATAAGTGAAACATACTGCAGCTGATTCACTAAGATTGGCGTATTATACACTGGTCTTGATGATGTAGAGCAGGGGTGGGCAATTAATTTTCCCATGGGGCCGTATAAGAAATTGAAACTATGCTAGAGGGCCGTGCCACGACAAATTTAGCTCCACCCACTTCTACGTTGACTCCGCCCATTCCCAATCATCTTTCCATGTGCCCCCACACAGTATAATCCTCCTACAGTCACCCGTACATTATATGCCACATTGTAATGTTCCCTTCCAACTGCCCCACAGTATTAAGTCCCTCTCTTGGTGCCCCAGTATAAACTGGTGGAAACTAGAGTGGACATGAAACTGGAGCAGCTGGAGGGGGACATTAAACAGTGGGGGTAGTTGGAGGGCGGCAATAAATTGACAGCTGGAGCGGGACATGAAACTGGGGGCAACTAGAGGCAGACAGGTCCCCCTACAGCTTCCTCCACGGTTTAATGTCCCCCCAGTCTGTGCCCTCTTCATCTACCCCCAGTTTCATGTCCCCCCCTCCATTTCTCCCTCAGTTTCATATCCCCCTTTATTTTCCCCATTTCATGTCCCCCCCCTCCATCTCTCCCCCAGTCTCATGTCCCCCCCTCCATCTGCCATCTCTGCCCTAGTATAACATTCCCCTTCCATCTCTTCCCCTAGGTTACTGAGACACACACACACACACACACACACACACACACACACACACACACACACACACACACACACACACATATAGATAGACAGAGAGACACACATATAGACAGGCACACATATAGAAATACACACATATAGACAGACACACATATAGGCACACACACATATAGACAGGCACACATATAGACACACACACATATAGACAGGCACACATATAGACAGACACACATATAGACAGACACACTCTCTCTCCCCCCTGCATCTCACCTTACATCTCTCAGTACTTTATGACACGCTCCACATCTCCATCTTCGGCCGGCACTAAGACACGCCCCCTAGACACGCCTGCCCTAGACACGCCTCCCTAGTCAAAGCTGTGCGGGCCGGACTGAATCAGTCAGAGGGCCGGATATGGCCCGGGGGCCGGACTTTGCCCAGGTCTGATGTAGAGGATTCGCCACATTCATGACAAGGAGCAGGTCTTGTCATGATTGGCCCGTCTTAAAGCAGTTTTCCATGCAAAAAATGGTCTGTTAGTGGTATTAATGGGTTAATAAATGCACCCATATACCTTTAGCAGAGTTTTCAGTGATTTCTGGGTGTCTCTGGGAGCTCCTGGCATTTTCTGCATTTAACATGGTGCGACTTCCTGCGATCTAGCTTTTACACTAACCCCTCTCACCTGACCTCCCCCCTTCCTTTCTCTTTCCCTCCCATACAACCCCTCCTTATCTCTCTAGCTATCCCACACACTACCAGCCTTTCCCAACTAACTCAGCCCACCTCCCAACTCCATCATACTTACCTCTATTCCTTCCAGGCTTCTTCCTATGGGATGGCTCCTCCCTCTTTTCTGACTACCGATGCATGCAATAGTCCCAACGCTGCTCTGCACTCTGCAGCTGATGATCCACCTCTACTGCACAGGCGTTGACTTATTTTCCTAATATCTCATAGCGCTGCTGATGGGGCCAATAGCATAAAAACATTACTCACCTCTACATTTCTGGTAAAGGCAGCTCCTTTTGATCCATCTGATGTCAACAGTGAAGTGACTGCTGCAGCCAATATAGGCAGTCTGTTATGTCTTTAACTGTCAGTGAATAAAAAAACAGTTGAATTTCATTCGTCTTTCTTTTTTGACCCAATCCACTGATCCATTCTTAACAAACGTGAAAGAGTCAGCAATCCATTTTACAATGGTTAAAAATGGATCCATTGCTATCCATTGGGTTCGTGAAAACAAAGAGCGTGTTAGTTTTTTGATGACAGTCAGTAAAAAACAAAAATGGATATGTGAATAGGCTCATTGAAATGAATATGTTCTCAAAACTGACGAGTGATGGACTGTCGTATGAATAAGGCCTTAGTTTGGTGGTTATTTTCTAGATATTTAAGGGTTTGTTAAATATATTTAAAGGTTTTATTGCTATATCCTGGTGTATTTGTTATACCTAAGAAGGGTAATTCACAAGATTATTCATTCCTGGAATTCTGATGTCTCTCAATTTATTGATGCCTTTGTGTGACCTGGAGTCGGCCATTGAAAGGTGTTGCAAACTATTATTTTTTGTTCTACACAGTGCTATTTTACTGCTATCTTAATTTTAAGCCAAATTTTCCTAATTTACTTGACAAGTGTGTGGGACCTATCTTGAAATGGAAGATGCAACAATGTACACTAGAAATGCTCCATATTCTGCCACAAATCTCTGACACAAACTTAGCCAACTAATATGTGCTATAATCTTATACTAGACCATCTATTATTATTATTATTATTATTATTATTATTATTATTTGTTTATTTATATAGCACCATTAATTCCATGGTGCTTTACATTTGGGGGTTTACATACAGTACGCAAATTATACAGGTAGATATAATGCTAACAACGACCGACTGGCACAGTGGAGTAGAGGGCCCTGCCCGCGAGGGCTTACAATCTATAGATGTACTAGATTTATCAACTAGGTGGATTTTAATCTAGTGGATTTGAAGACTCACAGGAAATGTATTAGGTCTTTTTTTACCTCATTTGCACCTAGCACAGCATTTTCCCTTTTGCTTTATGGCCTGGTTGGATTATTTTAGACATATTTATTAGATGTGGCATTAAGTCACAAATTCTACAGAACACTAGTAACCTGCAGAAAGTAGAAGGTGTCTTCATTCTGCCGCTCTACTTCTGAAAATGTCTTGTAAAATTTCCTTTGCTTGTTCTGCCTTTGCTCTGTAATCTCCAGCTTTCTGAAAGTTTGAAAGATTATCACTTATCGCAGTTTTAATCAATGGAGAAAACAGAAAAACTGGATTTTTTTTTTTAAATAATTAAACATGCGGCAGAATCATCACTTAGAAATTTGGTGTAAATTGCATTGGACATAACAAATAACCAAAAAATGCAAAATTTCCTTCATGATATAAAATATTCATCTCTCAGTTTGCACCTTCTAAGTCTTAGAAAGGATTAGTAAATCTAAACCAGTGTTGTTCCTAAGGAAGACGTTCATGTGTATCAGAGAGAACAGGTTACTTTATCTCACAGGTTTCTTCATTTCTTGCCGCCGTCGCCACTGGTTTATCTTTTGTTATATAATCTGCAATAGCGTTATAGACAGAGACACATCCTTTTTACAGTAATCACTAAAATAGAATTACTTAGGTAAATGAGCCTTCTAAAGACTGAATGATTTTACCAAATGAACAGAACAATTCATTTTCCAAATGGGTACTTCAGTGTTACATTGAACATTGCGCTGAGCAGCCATTCTGATGGCAATTGTTGCTTTACATTGTCAGTAATTGAATATAAAACCTTTTTATGGGATTTGGAGCTCAGTCGTAAAGATAATTCTATAGTAAGGTGTCTGCTTTTTCTAATAAAACAGAATGCAGTTGGCTTCTCTGCCTTCTCCAATGGTGGCCAATAGAGATGAACGGATCAAAACTGATGAAGTGTAATTCGATCCGAATTTCAGGAAATATTCGATTCGCATTGAATCCAGATTTTCTTACACTTCGTGGTAACGAATCACACAGCTCCGATCGGTGGTTTTAACTCCTTGGATGTTGTGGTCAAACATGACCGTAGCATCCAAGGGGTTCCACCATGCTACATTTCCCCGTCGGTAAGATCGGAGGGTGCCGTTGTAATTAAAAATAGAAAAATACTGATACTCACCTGTCCTGGGCTCAGCATCCACTCGGGAGCTCTTTTGGCTAATGACTGAGGTTCTGCTTCCCAGGCCTCACTGCTGGGACCTGTAATTGGGTCCCAACGGTCACAAGGAGTGCGCCAGCGTAATGACGTCAGCATGCTGGCATAATGACATCATCACGCCCCCCCCCCCACACGTGACCGCTGAGGCCCAATCACAGGCCCCAGCAGTGACATCTGGGGAGCAGGAGCTCAGTTGCAAGGAAGAAGAGGAGCGAGGAGGACTCTGAAGTCTGCTGGATATCTAGAAGAGGTGACGTAAGGTGAGTATAAGTGTTTGTTATTTTTAATCACTTCCCCTGGGCCTCTGTGTATAATAATAACACCTAGGGGAAGGGAGTCTTAGGAGCATATAATATTGTGTAGGGTCTGTGTAGTTACTCCTCTTAAAAACAGTATTGTTTACATCGACAAATTCACCTCCAGGATGTGCTGAATGAAAAACTGCTATGTTTAGTCTGGGTTCACACTTGCGTTGAGTTTCTTTGAGCCGTGTAAAGATCATAAAAACTGATTTAGAATGGGTCGTTAAAAAACCCCATTGATTACAATGGGTTTTTAAAACAATCCCTAGGTGTGCTTTTTGAGCATTTACGTCATGTATCCTCCCTTTTGGACGGAGACAAAAGTCAGACTTGCAACACTTTTGTTACATCTAAAAAATAAGGATACACAACGGACAGCAACATTGAGGTCTATGAAAGGTGGAAATAAATGCATTACCAACATGTAATCTGTCTGTGTCCATCTTGCAATCCGTTTTTCCCTCTTCAAAAAAAAAATGGACAATTTTTTTTTGACAGACACCTATTGACTAATCTGTCAAAAAAGACAGACTATGATATGCGCTGTGTGACCTTTTTTTGGACGAATAAACTTTTTTATACAGTTTTGCAATGGGCAGATACCAAATGCAGATGTGAACATACGTGCAACCACCAGGAGACCCATACAGCGGCCATACCCCCTCCCAGTAAAGCCCTGCCTCATTGGGGTTTGGTTACAGCCCTTTTGTTGTCTGTAATGCCTTAAGTGGACATTGTGGCAATCCTCATCTTTCTTGACATCTCTTAATAAATCAGATGCATCTTACTACCACACAAGGGAGATAAAGACTGGAGTAGTATATGCCTGTCTTCATATAGGTAGGGGCTCATTTTTGAGCAATAGTTAGAACAGATAGACAATACCTACTATAGGCTTCATGACTAGCATACAGATTTTGATGAGGAGATTCTTTTGACAGGTTCCCTTTCACTCTCTATCTATGCAGAGGATTTAGAACTCTATATCCGGAAAAAAGAGCTATAAGGAAATGTAACACAGAATGTTGGGCCTAAAAACCATATTAAAAGCTGGACATTGACTTGTGCAGTCACTAATGCATTCTAGATGTTTTGTTTGTCCGGTTGCTTATCCTCTAGGCATTACAAGAATGAGTATAATAAGACTTTCTCGTCGCTCTGAGCAGCCATTCTGGAGACAATTGTTTCTTTGCATTGTAAGTAATTGAATGTAAAACCTATTGTGTGAATTGGAGCACAGCTGTAAAGATCATTGTGTAGTAAGGTGTCTGCTTTTCTCACATTAATTGGGCGTCATATGAGGTCATCTAATCCGCAAATTCATATTCCATGTTGGCCTAATGCAGAAATACTAAATTATCTCATCAATCCAGATTAACATCCTACAGGCTACCTGGAGATAATGTGGCTCTCTACAGCAATGCGGAAACCGAGCAGGAAACCATGTGACGAGACTGCCCTCCAACACGCTGTCCTCCATCTAAATTATTCACATATGCATTAGGTGGAAATAAATTCACCTGCAATTAAGGACAGACGGCGGCGCTGACATCGATGGGATGTTACAGCTCATCTGCATGGTCTTGCTATGAGACGGTGGAGAAGTGACTGTAATTTGTGTTCCTGTTACAAGGCATAAGCCTCGATATTCCTGAGTGAGCTGTAAGCTGTAAATTGATTTTAATCACATATAGTGCTGAAGGTCATTGGGATCCTCCTGTAGCTCTAGCCCTAGCTTGTTCTCTATTACATACAGTATATGACCCAGTAAGAGTTAAACACATATTTTTGTATATTTTTATTTTATTTTTATTGTTGCTGTTAACCCCTTCTTACTCTGCACCATAATAGAATATTGGGCGTCTTTCCATGATAGTACAAGCTGTCAATGTGGGACAGATAAGAAAGGCCCCCAGTTCTGCCATTGATAGCTATTAGATCAAAGGTCACTTTATTCCCATTACACATATCTGCACCAACCACTGAGGGCATTTCATCTTTACAGCAGTGGTCACCCAACTTTTTATGCGCTCTGAGGGGCATCAGTTTTTTAATTCAGATTTCAATTTTCTAAACATGTAGATCACACTTGCCAAAATTTTTGAGCTAACTTCCGGGAGCTGTTCCCCTCCTGTCATGACAATGGCCCTTTTGTGATGTAAGAAGCTGTTTTTGGGACTGACTGGCACATAATGTGTGATCACATGTAAGGTAGCAGATAGTCCAGCAGATGCGGAGCATTGCCCTGGGTCCAGAAGAATTGCCTACTCTTCTGGGATGTTGGGAGGTCATCCCTCTTTTTCGGAGCCGCCTGGATGTTCTGAGAAAGTTGGCAAATGTGATATACATAAACCACAGCACATGCTATTCAGGATCTGCGAAGTGATGGGCAGGGATATATTCTGAGGGGGAGCATGAAGCTTTAGAGTGCTTATAAGGTGTGTCTTCCCAATATGAGGAGACCAGTACGGTAAACAATATATCACAGGTGGGTTCGTAGTTTTTCATTTTCTTCTCCCCTGAATAATTTGCTGCATTTTGATAGCGTTTTTTTCTGCAATGTGGGAATGAGATTGAACAAATTGTCATAAACTTTACTGGGACTGTAAAATACCGCATTTTTTCCTGTTTGTTACATTTAGCATGTGTTTTACAGTAGCAGCAAAGTGAGTGACATTCTGGTTAATCTCATCCACACATTGCTGAAGAAAAGAGCTGCAGAAAAGATGTGTTTTCAAAACCTGGCATGCGTTTAATAGGGGAAGAAAAAATGCAGAGAAAAATGCAGCAAAAATTCATGGAAAACTTCTGTGGAAAAGACACGATATGCTTTTGCTGCGTTTTTACCACAGCATATTATTTTACTGTGTTTTGCCCTAATGTGTTCAGCCTATGAACAACATTAAGGCTCCATACATATGACAGAAGAAAATGACCAAGAAAAAATAGAATATGTCTTACTTTTGGCTGTTTTCACGGATTCCCAGATAGACTTGGTATGAGGGAGGCATGAAAACAGGTGCAGCACAGGTACTTAAAGACTGTCCCATATTGCAGAAACACAGCTTCTTTTGTTGCAGATTTTGTTGCGTTTTTTTTTTTTTTTAGCCAAAACCAGGATTGGATTGAGCAGAAGGAAGAAATATAAGAACTTCCTATATGTTTCCTATTCCCTCTGTAGCCATTCTTAGCTTTGGCTCAAAAAAACGCAGCAAAATCTGCAACAAAAGAAGCTGCATTTCCGCATCATGGGGCATCAGCCCAAAACAGTTCTTTCACGTCCATATTTTAGTATGGTTGTGCATACATCACCTAGGAGTATACCCAGATAGATGAATATGCTGTGGATTTCGATTGTAGAATTCTGAACAAAAAATCTGTAGTACGTACAGTGGTAGCAAAGTGGATAAAATTTTAACCAGGAAGAGAATTGGACCTGCAATACATAATGTAAATACAAATGCCAATTTATGTGGCCGATTTCACTCTTTTCACATCATAGGGTAAAATCCAGGGAAAATCAGCAGCATAACCTGTGACGTGACCAATGCTGTATTCAAATACAGGACCCTCTTACTTGTAATTAATGGGGGCCCAGTGATCATACATTTATCGCCTATTCTATCTGTCCTGTTTCTATATATTTGAGAGAATGCAATTTTCCATTAAAGACGTCTTCTCGAGTCTGGCGGCTTTCTAGATAAAAGTGTTGGATGGACAGCCCTGATACTTATTACAACAATCTAGTTAGTTTGCAGCATTTCCTGCCTCCATACAGTAAATTAGCTTGTAGATTACAGACAGCTACACAGGGTCAAGCGAGATGAAGAGCTTGTGTGTCTTCACTTTGGATCTATGTTCCCACATGCCTTAAGAGGCTGTCTGCTGTAAGGGCATTTCATTTAGAAAGAAACACTGCTGATGAGATACAGAGAGAGCAAGCGCTTTAAGGCTGGCAGCGTGCCAGGCAACCTCAGATGATCTCAGCAGAAGTTAACCGACTAAAGCTTCATCATCTGGATCCTGGTGCCGCAAACAACACATAGCCACAGTGCACAAAGAAATGTTGCGAGTTCAGCACACAACGGGTACTGTGCCCGTATGATACAAGAGGATCAGGATTGCCAGGTGTTTCTAATGTATTTCCAAAGACCACACTTCAGTAGCAAGTTCATATTATTTAGGAGGTCGGATGATAGCTTGATCCTGTTCTTCTATAACAGTTTTGCTTTTTCACATCTCACTTAAGTACAGCGATGGACTGGCATCCAAGAGGAGCCTTGGTTCTAGCAAAAAAGAGGTACAGCTGTGACAAGGTCATGAGATCCAACAAGGGCTGACAACACTCTCTAGGAGACTTTGTCCAGTGTCCACAGAAAAAAATAATTTTTGCATTGTGCAGAGTAAAGTGGTGTATTATGGATTATGGATTTCTAATATGTCCATAAAAATTATGGATAAGATTATATGTCAGTATCAAGAAGAAATCAGATAGGGAACCTCCTTTATAACTACTTGTGGAACAGATCAGTATTTCTGCTACTTAAAGGGAGTCTATTATTGGCTCTAGTGATTTTTAAACTAAGCATATATTTCCGTAGCCTTTAGAAATGCTATTCCAGATATACCTTTTATTTGTTAATCCTCTCAGCCATTTTTTAATTAGCCGCTTTTATAGATATGCTAATTAGCCAGGATTGAGCACCGCAAGTCTCCGTGATGTTCTCTGAGCACTGCTTGTGTGATATCTATAAAGAAGGGGAAGATGAGAGCGGGGAAGGCTGATCACACAAGCAGTGCTCACGGAACATAATATAGACTTCTGTAGTGCACCATGGTAGATAATTCAAAAATGGCTGGGAGGATTAATGAATAAAAGGTATGTCTAGAATAGCCTTTCTAAAGGCTATACAAATATATGCTTAGTTAAAAATCACTAGAGCCAATGATGGACTCCCTTTAAGGTCGGGGCCCCACGTTGCAAAAACACTGCAGTTTTGTAGTGGTAGAAACCCTGTTTCAAAAACTGCAACGTTTTGCAGTACTTGTAATGTGGGTGGGATTCTGGCTAATCCTATCCACACATTGCAGAAAAAAATCTGCAGCGGAAATGCTGAGGTTTCAAAAATGCAAGTGTTTTTGTAAATCACAGCATGTTAATTATACCTAAGGAAACTTTAGTGTTTTCCATAAGGTATAATAGAAGCAGAAGGTCTGTAGAGGAAACCTCTGCATGCTTTCTGCATTGCTTTTTGGCCTTCGATTCTGAAAGAGGACCTCCCCGTTCACACTGTACAGCACGATAGGCGCTGCTGTGGAGAAGGACATTCTTGACAGAGTGTCAGGAACACCCTTCTGACTGTAAAGCCCTACGGTACCAGGACCGATAGCTCTTTAACCGGGGTACAGATCGGGAAAGACAACAGTGCACTGAATTCAGCGCACTGTCAGCTTTCCAGCAGTATATAGAACTGCCTGTGCCCCAAACCATGAAAGGTCCTCTTTAACCTAAAGAGGATTCCAGCACAGTTGGAATTTTTTTCTTTAGTCCCCTCCCTCAATTCCTGAGCAATCAACACAGTTAGTTTTGGTTCCTGATATGCTAAACTAGATTCTTTAATGTCAAGTTGGTAGTGTCAGGCAGTAGCAGGTAAGGGGACGTGACTCAGAGCTCCAATAAGAAGCGTATAGTGTAAGAACTCTGATTAGTGGGGGACCAAGTGGTTGGACCCGCACCTATTAGCATGTTAGCCCCTAACCTGTAGATAAGGGGCAATTTGTTGTAACTGGAATACCCCTTTAAGGGTCAGTTCACACGTGAACTGCCCGCGCGGGTTTTGACACAGAGAGAGACGCGGTGAGCTGCGTCTCTCTCTTGTCAAAACCCGCCTGCCGCGACCATCGCGGTCGCGGCTTTCCCCTCCGCTGTCGGCTCAAATGAATGAGCCGACATAGGAGGGAGCTGCTGGGGGCGGAAGCCGCGCGGCTGAGCCCGCGCGGCTTCCGCCTGAAGACCACCATTGTAAAGGGGCAGATTTTGAAGCGAAATCCGCTGTCAAAATCCGCCCCTTTGTTCACGTGTGAACTAGCCCTAATAGGGAGAAGAGCACTACATGTAAGTCAATCAGCCACTGTTGGCCTGTGATGTATGTTGGATCTGACACTAAGTTGTGGATTCCTTTATTATCATAAATCATAATACAAGTGTGATCATAGTCTTATACTTCTCTATTTTCATTCAGCTTTATACATCCATAGTCATAGAAAAATGGCACATGGATGATACCTGTGTGCTACCTGTGTCTCCACAGATTTCCTTCAGTGACCCTGGGCCAAAAAACAGACAGGTTTAGGACTGGTCCTAAGTCTTGCCTCAGGCTCATGACCCCATATACAAACCCTTGATAATTCAAGCTTGTGTGCATTGGGGCCATTGAAAATAATGGGTCAGTGTATTAGCCATGAAAAACCGGGCTAGCAAACTGACAAAGCCCATGTTTATGTGAGAGATATAAAGTCACTGCCTTAGCAAAAGTCTTGGCTGTGGCAGTCGATGCGTTTTATAAATGACTACTCAGGTAATAATTCTTTCTATTTTGACAATGTTGACAGTAATGAATAAAAAAGAAATAAAAAATGGTTTCAGAAAAGTAAGACATTGTTAATGTCACCCATTCTGCAGTGTACAGCAAGCACCACTACTGATACAAGAAGTGGTATAGCAATAGTCACAGCTCGGCTAAAGATTTATAAGGAATTTGTATATTCTTGGTCATAAAGAATTTTTTTTAAACTGTGAAATGTAAAAATATTCCCAGATTTACACTGATCTGTCAGGGTGCGATATCAACAGAAAGTATAGTTTACTGGATTGTCCAACTTTAGGTCTCATATACAAATGCACCTTACAAAATAGGGTTTTGAGAGCCTCACATTAATTTTCCTGAAAGAGACAGTGATTTTCTCTACTAGACTGAGACCAGATGTATCAGAAAAGCTGCGATCTTCTGTAGCGGAATTGGTGCATTTTTTGAGCCAAAGCCAGGAGAGGATTTTACAAAAAGGAGATCAAAAAAGCAGCTTTCCCACAAAGTGTGGCCTCAACCCTAAACCCATAAACACAGTGATTTGGCTGCTGGATTTAATTGCAGGGTTTTATGGTACCTGTAACGTGGATGGGATTCTGGCTAATCCCATCCACACATTGCAGAAAAATTCCGCAGTGGAAATGCTGTATTTTTGTAAATCGCAGAATGTCAGTTATAGCTATGAGAATGCTGACAGTTTCCCTGTAGGTATAAAAGAGACAGAAAGTCACTTTCTGTCAAAAGCACTGGGGAAAAAGTAAAATTGCATTTCTTCCGTGGTCTTTTCTGCTTTTTTGCTGTGGCTTGTTACATGGGGCCTTAGCTTAAAGGGATTTTTACAAGATATTCAACAATGTGACTAAACTGAAGAATTGTGATAAAATAAGAAAAAATTTATAAATGAGTATATACTTGCCCTCTCTAGTTCTCCTCCTTCGTGACTGTATAGTCCAATGATTGAATGTAGTTGTCATTTGATAAATAGATACGGGCACATGATGGCTGCAACCAGGTAAACAATCCCTGATGGAGTAGACTGGAGTGGCGGCTCTGTAACAGTTTGGGATTAAATGAGTACATTGTTTTTTGTTATCTATGACATTTCCTAGCTTTGGACACATTTTATACTATTTTTGAAAAAAACTCTATAAGGCTAAGGCCCTAGTAGGGGGCCGAAGTGAAAAAGCAGTGCGGGAAAAACCACGATGGAAATAACATGGTGGTTTTTCTCGCAGAGCTTTTCACAGAAAGTCCGTAGAGTTTTCCTCTGCAGACTTCCTGCTTCCATCATACCTATACAGAAACTGCTTCTGTTTCCATAGGAATAATTGACATGCTGCGATTTGCAAGAATGTTTTTTTTTTGCGTTTGCGTCGTGGATTATTTCCTGCAATGTATTGATGGGATTAGCCAGAATCTTATCCACTTTGCAATTAATGTAAAATGCAGCGTTTCTATCGTATACGGTGTGTTCTGCTCATGAATAACTACTCAGGTATACTATTTATAACGTAACAAGCTAGAAAATATATGCCATAAATGTCTGCTAGATGCAGATCCCGCTTCTTGGATGTGGGGGCCAGAAGGGACCGGGATCTAAGCCATTCTGAATTGGGAAATAGTGAAGCATAGTGAGCAGTTTATACAATAGTACTGCAGGAGGGACAAAGTCAGACAGCTCCTATTCTAGACATAGGAACATGTCACTAATGTCTGAGATGGGACTGTCCCTTTACAATTCTTGATAGCATGATATATACTGATCAATTTTTCAGTTTATTTTATAAATGTTGCGATATTACACAAGAAAAGCTATCTGTATTATATAAAAATGGGAAAAAAAACTTGATTAAAGAGATGAAATGTTTTCTTGAGCCATTTGTGTCCTTCTGGGTCAGAGGAGACATGATATAAAGGACATGGGCATTTGTCTCAAAGCTACATGTTTGTTCAAATCAGGACTGGCACGGAGAGGTTGTCAAGGACTCTTTCAGGCTATAAATAATCGTCTTCATTGCCAGCATGTTGTCATAAGTATAACTGTCTGTCCTTCAGAATGAAAGAAGCCTCTGGTTATATGAAGGCTCTTTCTTGTAAGTTATCCCACTGTTATACATGAAAGATCTGATGTAAGACTATTCTCATTTATCATCATTTTCATTGTACTCTGCATCATAGTAATCTACACCACACCATGCACATTTATCCTAATGTATTGAAGAATCCAGGCACAAGGGCAGTACCAGTCCAGAAAATATGGCATCTCATTGTATTCCCCAGCCTGCAGTGTGTATGGAGACCGAGACTCCCAGCATCATACAGTAGCTATCTATAATGTTGTGAGTCTTTGCCCTAATGCAAAATGAACATCCCAACATAATTGCAACACAGGACAGTAATCCTGGTGGGGTATCATAGACAACTACTGTACGATACTGGAAGTCTCGGTCTCCATGCACACTGCAGGCTGGAGATTATACTGATATACCATACTTTCTGGACTGCTACTGAGTGATGCTAAGGCCCCATGTTGCAGAAACGCACCTTTTTTGTTACAGATTTTGCTGCATTTTTTTTTGCCAAAGCCAAGAATAGCTGCAAAAGGAATGGGAAATATATAACAAGTATTTTCTTTTCTCCCTTCTGTTTAATCCACTCCTGACTTTGGCTCAAAAATTTGCAGCAAAATCTGCAACAAAAAAGCTGCGTTTCCACGACGTGGGGCCTGAATCTGAAAGGGCCCCTTCATGTGGCAGAATCTGCTGCTGATTTTGATTCACATTGGAGATATATCAGTGGCAGAATTAATTAATCTCCAGCTCTGGGGCACAAACTGAGAAACTGAAGTGCGCTGAATTCAGTATATACAATACCGCACATCTATGAGGACGTGAAATGTCCTTTTTAACTTTGCCCTCTGTGTAAAGGGACAGGCATGTCAATCATGAAAACCTGGGTGGAAGAAGCTGGAAGGAAGCTGCCACGGGACACTTCTCCCCATCCCCAGCTCATTTTTTTTCTGAAATGCCTCATCATTTTAGCATGGGACATAGTTGCTTGTAACTAAGGGGTTTGTCAGCATTATGTGGTTAGGACAGCATGAATCTCCTGATACAATTCCTTTAGCATTCAATCATGTAAAAATACTGAAAGTATAGAAATCTTTTAGCTAATATATTAGACAACTGTTTTATTGTACTGGAGCAACTAATACTTTGAGTACAGATAAGTAAATCAGTTTTTGGAAACATTTTGATGAACAGTATCGGTAGATATATTGTAATCCATTGTAATGTATTGTAATTTCCTTGCTTCCCATTTCTAGAACCATCTGACGAAATTAAAGTGAGAAGTCACAGTACAGAACCTTTACCAAAGCTGGAAAACAAAGAGCGATCTGGTCACCACCACTCATCTCCATCCTCCAGAGAGTCCTTCAAATCTCAGGAATGGGATGGAACTCCGGGCCCCACACATGTCTCCAGTAGACTTGGAAGGTCGTCTGTGAGCCCAACAATGTTAGCAGGAAACAACAGCTCAGGTGAGATTGCTGCATACCCTGGAGGGCTGGTGCCTTCTCTATAGACATATAACTTATTCTCAAATGATTGTTTTTTCTGATGAAAGTCTACTAAAATGTATGGGTAATATGGGAGTATTAATGAAAGGCATAGAACATGCATTCTATACTTACAGTGTGTTAGAAAGTCATTTTATTTCATGTAAGATAACAATTCCAGACCATCCTTTTCCATAATGCATTATGCTGTTCCTCAGTTACACCTCCTGAAATTTGTGAAGCATGTGGTTCTTCCTGTTGGTGAATAGGGGCTGGGGATGATGAGAACAGACCTTCACAGATCTCCCCTAAATTCTTTGTCTGACACGATGTTAAAATGATAATATTTAAACCCTTACTTTAAAAGCATTGCCCCATATCTGGGTTGTTAAAGGGGTCTTCCTATTTCCCTGTCTCAGCAGCTTTGGCTGCTGTTTCTTCTTCTCACTCCTGTATTCCTGCAAGATGGGGGGAGAGCTTTGACTGTTTAATGAACAGGACACTCTGATGTATTGTTCTGTCCCCACATGAGGCGAATGAAGATGTGGCAGGTGGATAGGGGCTGGGAGAGGTCCTACCTTCGTTTCCTCAATGCAGGGCAGACAGGACCATGTTGCTCAGCGTCCGGAGAGATGATGCACATCAGGAATGGTGAAGTTCAGGCTTGTTTATTTGGAAGACTGGACATACAGCATGTGATGGTAATGCAGCACTTCTCCAGGAATACAGGTGTAACAAGCAGGATGGTACAGCAAGTGTGAGCAACTAGTAATTGTGTGTATGGTCGAAAACTGATGCCTTCTGCTGCTCAGTCCAAGTGTGTCTCTCTCCCAGAGAAAATGGAGACTAGTGATAGTGAAAACAGGAAACAGTTACCCTTGAACCAGGAAGTGAAGGCATGTACAGAATTAATTAACTACAGCCTGTCATACAGAAAAAGGACAGCAGGTGGCAGCATGGAATACAAAGAATACAATCTATGTGTGAACGGTATGATTACACCTAGATGAAACAGCACACTCCCCGTCTGAAATTCCATAAGGGATTTCACTATATATATTTTTTTAAAGTTCAATAACCTAGAAAACAAACACAAATATGCATGCAATATAATATTAACTTCAAACGAGGTAGATGACAGGCAGTTCCTGAGATAATCCAAAGATACCCATCTTCGGATCGGAGAAGCCGCACTAGGCCAAACTATCTCCGACCCAGTTGTAATCCAATGAACGAAGTATTAGGGTAGTGTTCTGTTCATGGTTCATCCTACCGGAATGTCCTCAACTGGTAGTGAGTGGTTTATGGCAAACGTGCCAACCGTGACAGTCTTTGTCTCCATGTGAGTTGTTATAAGATCTCGCAATGTGGACTAACCTTGCTATAGACTTGGCAAGTTTCATCCAATTGGAGAAGTGTTCAAAGCGCTGGCAACCGAGGTTGGAAGTTGTTTTAGTGTTCGTTGTCAAAGCACTAACCTCGGAGCGGACTTCTGGGTCACCATCCGGATCCTGAATGCTGAAGACTTCCTGGACACATTCACTTCCCTTCTGTTCCAACAGAAACTTAGGACCTGAAAGCCAAGAAGAGTTAGCGAAGGAACTTATAGACATACGTCTAGTGGCATGGTCAGCTGGATTAAGTTCGGATGGGATATAGTGCCATTGTTCGGGCTTGGAAGATCTCCTTATTCTCTCAATGCGGTTACTGACGTACACATAGAAGCGCCTTGTTTGGTTGTAGATGTAACCTAAGACAATCTTACTGTCACTGTAGAATTGTACGTTATCTATGTTGACGTCCAGTTCGTGCTGTATAAAGTCTGCGAGTTCTACTGCAAGCACGGTCCCACAGAGCTCAAGCCTGGGAATAGTGTGTTCAGGCTTGGGAGCTAACTTAGCTTTGCCGAAAACGAACCCAACGTGATCTTGATTGTCGGGTCCCGTTACCTTCAGATAGGCAACTGCTGCAATGGCCTCCATGGATGCATCCGAGAACACATGAAGTTCCCTTCTAGTGCTAGCAGCGAGTGAGGTTCTGGCGTAACATCTTGGTATATGGATTTCATCCAAGGCACACAAAGATTGCTTCCAGGTTTCCCATTTTGATTCCTTATCAGGGGGAAGTGGGGCATCCCAGTCTTTGACTGTTTCGGAAAGTTGTCGCAGAAGAGATTTACCTTGTATGGTTATTGGTGCTACGAATCCCAGTGGGTCGTATAAGCTATTCACCACTGACAGGACACCACGTTTAGTGAATGGTTTATCTGCGCAGTTTATTTGGAAACTGAAGGTGTCGGCTGACAGGTTCCACCTCAAGCCTAGGCTTCTCTGCACAGGCGGACAATCTGATCCCAGGTCTATGTCCTTGAATACTGGAGCGTAGTCACTCGACTTAAAGGCTCTCATGACAGCCGGACTGTTTGAAGCAATTTTGTGCAGTCTAAGATTAGCTCGGTACAGCATACCTTGGGTCCTCTTGAGTAGGTCGATCGCCGCTTCTTCTGTGGGTAGAGATTTTAGTCCATCATCTACATAGAAGTCTTTCTCTACAAAGTCTCTGGCGTCTATTCCATATTCGGACTCTCCTTCTTGTGCGGTTCTCCGCAGACCATAGGTTGCCACTGCGGGGGAAGGACTGTTCCCGAATACGTGCACCCTCATGCGATACTCCACCATCTCTTTGCTGGGGTCATTGTCCTTGTACCACAGGAACCTGAGGAAATTCCTATGGTCCTCTCTGACTATGAAACAGTGAAACATCTGTTCAATGTCAGCGGTGATGGCAATGGGCTCTTTCCGGAACCTCATCAACACTCCTACTAGGTTATTTGTTAGATTAGGACCTGTGAGGAGGACATCGTTGAGAGATACGCCTTGATGTTTGGCACTTGAATCAAAGACAACTCTAATTTGCTTAGGTTTCCGTGGGTGATACACTCCGAATGAGGGTAGGTACCAGCACTCTTCATTTTCCTTTAAGAGAGGCGCTGGCTCCGCATGGTTATTCCGGAATATTTTGCTCATAAAGGTGATAATGTGTTCTTTCATCTCCGGTTTGTTGCTAAGTGTACGCTGGAGGGAGTTGAATCTGGACAAGGCTTGTTCACGATTATTTGGAAGTCTTACCCTGGTGGCTCGGAAGGGTAAGGGAAAAACCCAGTGATTAGTCTTGTCCTTAAGGAACTCATTGTCCATTATCCTGACAAATTCCTTGTCTTCCATTGATGGGGCTACCTTGTTGTCATCCTTAGTTGTATGAAACACTGATTTTCCCAAGTTGTCTGCATAGGGAGAAGGAATGGCATCAGGTAATTGTACGGGATCCGGAGGCTTCTCTTTCACATCATAGTGACGAGGGCATGGTTTGCAGAAAGTAGTTCGTCCGTCCCGGCGTACATAGGTCTTAAAGGAATCAACACTTGTTCGGTCCAAGCACACATTTCCTATGATTACCCACCCTAAGTCGAGTCTCTGTGCGTAGGGGGCGTAGTCAGGACCATTGCACTGTTGGCGGACCTTATGTATCCTTAAGTTGTCTCTGCCAAGCAGAAGTAGGATTTCAGCGTCTGTATCCATAGGTGGGATAACGTTGACTAGGTGCCTTAGGTGTGGTTGATGGAACGCAGCTTCTGGGGTAGGGATCTCATCCCTTTGGTTTGGTATTTGATCGCATTCAATTAGCGTAGGTAGGGGTATTTCTACGCCTCCATTGATGGGAGAAGCGATGAAACCTTGTGCCCTCCTGCCGCTAGTTTCTATGCGGCCTGAGCAAGTGTTCAGAGTATAGGGCATCGCTGGTCCTTTGATTCCAAAGGCTTCAAAGAACTTAGGTCCAGCTAAGGATCGATTGCTCTGATCGTCAATGATGGCATACATTTTTACTGCATTCTCTGGTTGCCCTTCTGGATAAACTCTGATTAGGCATATCCTAGCACAACATTTATCACTTTGGCTCTCCCCACATACTTCTGAGCATGAGCAGGAGACCGCTGTGGTAGACTTGGTGTTAGCCTGTGGCTCCCCGCCATGGTTTGTAGCCGGACTAGAGGTAACTGCGACTGCTGGATCGCCAGTGGCTGAGGTTGGATGCAAAGCTGATGGGTGTTTGTCACTATGACACTCTTCACACTTAATGGCAGATTTGCAGTCCTTGGCCATGTGTTCTAAAGAGGCGCAGCACTTGAAACACACCCCAAGTTCACTGAGTATTTTCTTGCGCTCCAGCATAGTTTTGGACCTGAAGCCTCTACATTTGTTCAACGAGTGTGGTTTTTTGTGAATGGGACACTCACGATTGAAAGATTTATCTCTTGAGGAAACAGTGTGCTGTTTATCAGTGGGTACCGCAGGTAGTGGCAGGTTAGTCTTTCTGACACTTACACTGCTCTTCAAATCCTTGCGTTTATGTGTGACGCTTTCATACCTTGGTGAGGATGTTGCTGTGGCTGCGGTGTTAGACTCCAGGAAGTCTAGGCTAGGGTCATTCCTCATTTGGGCCTGTTCGTCGATGAACTTGCAGAATTGAATGAATGGAGGAAAGGTGACATCATGTGACTGTTTGTACCTGGAGACACATACCGCCCACTTCTCTTGCAGATTATGTGGCAGCTTTGAGACGATTGGGTTCACCCCATGGGCGGTGTCTAGGTAGCACAATCCAGACAGACGAGGATCCCTTTTTGCAAGTTCCAGCTCCATAAGCAGATCGCTCAAGTCCAGAAGCTTGTGGGCTTCCTTAAGGTTGATCCTTGGAACATTTTGCAGTCTCTTGAATAGGGACCTTTCTATGGCTTCAGCGCTGCCATAGGTTCTTTCAAGTCTTAGCCAGGCAGCAGCGAGACCTGATTCCGCTTGCCCCACATAGACGGTCCGAAGGCTTTTGATACGGTTTGAGGAGTCAGGACCCAACCATTTAACCATAAGGTCGAGCTCCTGTTCCACAGATAGGTTAAGGTCAGCAATGGCGGCCTTGAAAGTAGCCTTCCAGGCTCTGTAGTTCTCTGCACAATCATCAAACTTTGAGAGGCTGGTACTGATCAGCTCTCTGCTCACCATAAACCTGGCAAATTCAGACATATCTGATCCTTCACTCCTTGTTGCCGCGTTAGCTTGTGGTGCTCCTTGGGCGTATAAGCTGTGTGGCGTGAAAGGGTGAATCGCTCCCGGGTAGAATGATGTCGCTGCAGGGTTGAGCTGTGGTTTAACCTCTGGAGATTTCGATGACTGCGGCTTGAACTGTGGAGATGGGCTGGAATGCGTGTTGTGGTCGTCTTGTGATGATTGCTGCTTCTGAGGGGACATATTATGGCATTGGTCTTGGGTCTCTGCAGATGATGTGGGTAACACTGGCACCGTAGGTTGGGCTGACTTGGATGTTTCCACATTGTTGGGTAGAATGTCACTGGAGAAGGCATGTGCTGCAGATATCTGACTCTGTACGTAGACACTGGTACGAACAGCTGGATCATCTTCTTCCAGTGGTGGTAGGCAAACTGAGTCGAGGTTTTGCTTCAAAGCTTGCTCGAGTATTGTTACTTCAGCTAATGCGATTTTTTCCTCCATTTCTGTTTGAAGGATCTTTGCTTTGGCTTCTGCCTCTGCCTCTGCTTTCTTGGCTTTTGCCTCTGCCTCTGCTTTCTTGGTTTCATAGGAACGTCTTAGTTTGGATCGCTCTGCGTTTAAACGAGCCTCTAGAATTCTGTCGCTGAGGGTAGAAGTTCTTGAGCAGGATGATCTGTGTGATCGAGAAGAGTGCTTGGATGAGCCTGACCTGTTAGATCTAGCTTCTTGCAGATAAGTGATACGGAGCTCTGCTTTATCTTTGGCGTCTTGCACAGCAGCGTCCCTTTCTCTGTTTGTGGAATCTGCTTTGCTTAGCTCTGATAAGGCGTCGTCAATATTAGAGTCTTTTAGGAAGGCAGCATACCTTGTGGATAACCTCTTGTACCTTCCATGGGTCGTATCTAGCCGTTTTATAGTGTCCTGTAGACTAGCTGCATCATTTTTGTGGCGTTGGATGCTTGACATGAGGGAGGTGACTCGTTCCCATAGGTCATGCAGGTTGTCATTGAACTCATCCTTCATGTAACGGTAGTTCTCAAGGACCTTTACGGTTGGCTTAAGAGAGCGTACAGGTCGTGAGTCTTGGCCTGCTTCTGGTGCTGACTCTACTTCCCGTTCCTCATGGTAAGTAGTATCGGGCTGTATTTGCTCTGTTTCGACACTGGGAGACAATGCAGAGTCCTTTTCGGCCATTTTGGTTTAAGGCGCGCTGTCTCTTTAAGAAACTGGACTTTTGAATTGGGGCCTGGAAATCGCAGTGTGGCTTAGTTAAGGTGTTCTGACAAGATTCCCAAGCTGTTTTGGAGAATCATGTGGTTTTGCAGTCCGACAATCTGCAGTAATGTTGTATAACATACAGAGAGTCTCTATACACAATGCAGACTAGGGTGGCACTGCAGAGAGTTTCTTAGCAGAGCAGAGTTGTGGTATATGGGCAGGCAGAGGGGTTACTACAGGTTGGGGCCGGGCTTCAAGGCAGTTTTCGACTGTTCTGTCCCCACATGAGGCGAATGAAGATGTGGCAGGTGGATAGGGGCTGGGAGAGGTCCTACCTTCGTTTCCTCAATGCAGGGCAGACAGGACCATGTTGCTCAGCGTCCGGAGAGATGATGCACATCAGGAATGGTGAAGTTCAGGCTTGTTTATTTGGAAGACTGGACATACAGCATGTGATGGTAATGCAGCACTTCTCCAGGAATACAGGTGTAACAAGCAGGATGGTACAGCAAGTGTGAGCAACTAGTAATTGTGTGTATGGTCGAAAACTGATGCCTTCTGCTGCTCAGTCCAAGTGTGTCTCTCTCCCAGAGAAAATGGAGACTAGTGATAGTGAAAACAGGAAACAGTTACCCTTGAACCAGGAAGTGAAGGCATGTACAGAATTAATTAACTACAGCCTGTCATACAGAAAAAGGACAGCAGGTGGCAGCATGGAATACAAAGAATACAATCTATGTGTGAACGGTATGATTACACCTAGATGAAACAGCACATGTATCACAATACAGACTTTGCCTTTACCATGAGAAATTATTTATTACTAGCTTTTACCCGCGACTTCGTCTGCGGTGATTTGAGAATTGGGCGGACACAGACGTGTGAAACTGTAAAAATGCTTTAAAAAGTTTGGTGGGCTGGCAAATGTGATGTGATGTGTTATAGTGTGTATCTAGTGATACAGACAATGTGATGTGTTGCATTGTGTATGTAGTGATACAGACAATGTGATGTGTTGTATTGTGTATGTCGTGATACAGGCAATGTGATGTGTTGTATTGTGTATGTTGTGATGTCGTGATACAGACAATGTGATGTGTTGTATTGTGTATGTCGTGATACAGGCAATGTGATGTGTTGTATTGTGTATGTCGTGATACATACAATGTGATGTGTTGTATTGTGTATGTCGTGATACAGACAATGTGATGTGTTGTATTGTGTCAGACAATGTGATGTGTTGTATTGTGTCAGACAATGTGATGTGTTGTATTGTGTAAGACAATGTGATGTGTTGTATTGTGTATGTCGTGATACAGACAATGTGATGTGTTGTATTGTGTCAGACAATGTGATGTGTTGTATTGTGTATGTCGTGATACAGACAATGTGATGTGTTATATAGTGGAAAGCTATATGTAAATGTAAGTGAGTAGAGTGAGGGCTACTCCTGAGGTGACAGTAAGGAGTGTGCAGGCAGGTTGAGGCAGGAAATGCCAGGCAGTGTGTGTGAGTCTATAGCTGGGGCTAGGAGTCCTGCTTTTGTGAGTCTCCTGCTAGGAAGCCATGTTGTTTAGTGGCACCAAAAGTAGCCTGTGACTCAATCCTAAGGGAAAACTATGTTTGTGGAAAATTGCACGCAAATCCGTCCAGGCGTTTTAGCGTGATTGAGGAACAAACATCCAAACTCACAAACATCCAAACACACAAACTTTCACACTTATAATATTAGTAGGATGAGTACTAGAAATCTAATATAAATGAAGATCAAGTAATAGGTATAGTAAATGTACATTACATTACAAAGGTTTGTATAGAATACTTACCATGCTTCTAGAGAACTGACTCACTGTTATCTTTATATTTACCTAGAGAGATAACAGACAGGACTACCAGAGCCTTTATCAGCAGACTGCAATTAGCTGGACTGATTTTCCTGCTGACAGAGCTGTACATAACAGTGAGAGCAGTGAGTGACATCATTTGTCCTGTCTTATTACACAGGCCATGCTCCATGGAAATGAAGTGTAAACAATGGGAGGAATAACTTTTCATATCAGTCATACAAAGCAGCATTGCTAAAGCAATATATTTAGAAAAACACTTGAATTTACATTAGCCAGCAGTATAGATAGGATAATTGAGATGGGACTACCCCCTTAAGAAAGAGAGACACTTTTCAACTACTATATTTTATGACTGAGAGATGAGGACGTTAAATGAGGGACCACTTTTATTAACTTAGTAGGAATAAAACTGGACAAGTGCAGGGAATGATGTAGTATAACATTCCTACACTTACCTACACAACAACCTACACTTACCGTCCTTCTCATAACCACTTCCATCTATGAGCTTCCATCCTCACTGCCAGGATTTGTTTACAGTAATGATGTGCTAATAAGCTCACATCCAGTGACGTAACTAGGAATGGCAGGGCCCCATGATGAACTTTTGACATGGCCCTCCACGAAGACCCCAACTAACCAACCCCAACCCCACAAAGACCCTGACCGACCGACTTCCCCCCTCCTGCATTCCTGCACATAATATTATTCCCCATTGTGGCCACTGCACATAGTATGATGTTCCATAGCGGCCCCTGCGCACAGTATTATTCTCCATTGTCACTATGGGGAATAATACGGTGTACAAGGGCCACTATGGGGCATAGTACTGTGTGCAGTGGCCACTATGGGGAATCATACTGTGTGCAGGGGCCACTATTATTCCTCTTAGAGGCCCATGCACATACTATTATGCCTCATTGTGGACCACCCATGCACAATTATTATACTCTGGGGTCTGAAACTCTCAGACCCTAGAGTATAATAATCAGAGACCTAGAGGAGGATACAAACATAAAAAAAACTTGATGCCAACTTGGTGATGCCAACCATCTTCAATGATGCACAGAGCATCACGTGAGCCAGGGCTTGCGTCGCGACGCCTAAGGATCCAGGCCCTGGCCCATGTGACGTCTGTGACATCACCAAGTAGGCCCAAAAGCTTGACGGAGCCAGGAGAGGTAAGTAACTGTATTTTTTACGTTCCCTTACCTCTCCTAGCCCTCCGATCATTATGCTCGTTTCACTTCCCGGCTACTGCCCACAGCCTCTGCAGAGGAAGAAGCGCCGTCGGCTATGAGCAGGAGCCAGGATCGGTAAGTAAATAGGGCCTGGAGATACTGCAGCAGGTAACGGACTATAAATAAATAAAAATCTTCAGCGGTAGCAGCTGCCGCCGGGCCCCCTAGTGCCACTACTTCAGCTACCATGGTAGTTACGCCTCTGCTCACACCAGTGCTGCAGCCAATCAGTGACTTTAGCAGTATACAGCATGAGACTACTGATTGGCTACTGCAGTAATGTATACATACAGATTCATCATCTCTGCAGACATAATAACAAACCTCAGCAGAGAAAGTCAGAGCTCCCTGAAAGTGGAGTGGAGAGGACATGTCCACATTTGAATCAGTCGCCGTTCCTGTAGGCCCAATTTTTCGCTCACTGGTTTCACTACGAAACAAATTGGACTCTAATCGTACCCCATTATAGTCAGGGGTGAACCTGCTTTTTTCACTGCCCGAGGCGGACGACAGAAAGGGCGGAGCGAAGGGGACGGGGCGGAGCGGCGTTAGCAGGCAGAGAGCAGGCACGGAGAGGACCTGCTCTCTGCCTGAGTGTGAGGGCAGGCCGCGGCCTCCCCAATCCACCACTCGGTGACGCTAAGCCAGTCCAGGACAGCTTGTCCTGGACTGGCTTAGGTAAGCAAAAATGCCACTCTCCCCGGGGCCCTGGCATAGTGCCGCCTGAAGCGGGCGCTCCAGGTTGCCTCATGGAAGGTGCGGCACTGATTATAGTCAATGGGGTCCCTCGGGATCAGTTTTTGTTTGTAATTTCCGGGGTCTGTTTTTTCTGTTCTTCTGGTCGTACGATGAACCAGAAGAATGGACAGCACATTGCAGATGTAAATGTGACGTAAGTATAGATGGCTTTATTATATTACGTTATTCCTGCACTTGCCAAATGTATTAAGTACTTGACAACCCCTTTATAGTATATTGTCTATCCCAAACACAAATCTTAAGGTTCAGGCACTGATAGGACCTTTCCTATGAGTAGATGACTAGATGTTTCTAACCATAGAAAGATATAAATGAATACATGACAAGTTCCTTTGAATGTTTCCCCACAAGTCTGCTCAGATCCTCTTGCTCTATAACATGTTGCCTGCAGAATGTATTGTACTGTTATGGTGACTGGTTCCCTTTGAGGATGGTTCTGTTTTGTGCCTGGTACTAAGCATCAGTAATGTTACGAATCACATCCTTCAAGTATTTAGAGATTTCCCCACACACTGTGGGCCTATGTATTGTATACGGCTCCCATGCCACTACCTGGTGAATACTGATCTATAGGTTTGAAAATCTATTAACACATTTCATTGCTGTGAATCTGACTAAATAAATGATTTTTTTTTCTTTAGAAATGAAAATAAGCTGCAAATTAGGTCGATCTGCTTCCACGTCAGGTGTGCCTCCTCCTTCAGTTACTCCCCTCAGGCAAGCCAATGAGCAACAACACAGCCAGGTACCACCGTTACCCAATAGTGAATGACGTCATGTGATTCAACATGCCAAATACTTTCCACTTCTGTGTCTGTCATCTGTTACCGTCAGCTCTGTGTGTCTGTCTCCGTATGGTCCACTCTCTGTCTACCATTAGTCAACAAAGTCATCCGACGCTCTGTTCTTGGAGGAGCTTTGTGTTTCTCTTTCCTATAGTTCTACGTTGATCTGGGTTCTACTCATTCTGTAATTTTATTGTAACATTTTACTATTTGTACTTATTTTTTTATTTTTTTTACACTTTGTGCACATTTTTACTGTGGTAGTTTGATAAATTTCACAGCCTTGTTTATGTGTATAGATGACTGTCTTGTCTGCCTCGACAAACCCATTGTTAATGATTTGTACATGCATTTTAACATTCTCCCTTCTGTATTGTAAGATATGTGACAGTTTTTGCATTTACAGTTATTTGGTCTTGGTGCATGTTTCTAATACAATCTGAAGTGTCACTGTCTATACACAATACTTGCACAGCCATCGTTCTCATCTAAATGGCAGCTACACAATTTTAGCCCTGTACCATTTAAAATATATTAGAAGTAATACAATGAAAAATATTGTTGTATATTGTATAATAGATATTATCCCCTCCATGTGCCAGAGAACTCTGTAAATCATCTGAAATTGCAGGTCTCCCTGGCAGATTGGGGGCTATACTGAGCCCATTCTATTGCCAAAACCGTAAGAATAACATGTAAGTGTTTGTGCATGAAAAGCCATATCTATATTATCTTGAAAAGATAAATAAAAGCTGCATCAAAAGACTTTATCACACTTGTGTTGTGCCGATATCTTGTTCTTTCCAATGCATGATTCTGTGTGTCACTATTGTGTTACTTTACCAAACTAACCATAAAAGTTAGTAGCTGGTAAAATGCTCTCATCAGATCTGTTGTTTTGTCTTTCACTGTCTATATGGTTTAGATACATCTGTCCGGCACGTTCCAGTGTCCCATATGCTAATGCAATTGTCATAACTGTATGCAAGTCTTATTGCATAAGTAATTCTTGGGGTATATGTAACCCAAAATCCAAAAGTCTAGTCCTGTCATGTCTATTCCTTTCTAAATTATATCCATTGTTTGGTTACAGACAATACATCCTGCATTCCCATTTCCATAAAGGTTGTATTGTGAAAGCTAGGTCTATGATGATTATAGGAAACTACAATCACACCCCTTATACCGCTACTGGCTGAAGATCTTATGGGCAGGGTTAGGGCTATTATCTCAGTACAATATCTCCGTACAATATCTCCATACAATATGTCTGTACAATATCTCTGTACAATATCTCCGTACGATATCTCTGTACAATATCTCTATACAATATCTCCTTACAATATCTCCGTACAATGTCCGTACAATATGTCTGTACAATATCTCCGTAATATATCTCCGTACAATATCTCCGTACAATATCTCCGTACAATATCTCCATACAATATCTCCATAATATATCTCCGTAATATATCTCCGTACAATATCTCCGTACAATATCTCCATACAATATCTCCTTACAATATTTCCGTACAATATCTCCTTACATTATCTCCGTACAATATTTGTATTACACACAATTTATCAAAAACAGAATCCTTGTCTTTATACAGGATCCTATAATGTGATTATATTTGTGTACAAATTTCTGTGACTTGGAACTGTATATAGTATATAAGTCCAATAACAACAAAATCACAATGGATATCATCATAGTAATATACTCATAAATGGATCTGCTGTTTTATCAAAGAGGCCCTTTCACCATCTCTACCAACTTTAACTCTTTGCATCATCCTTCAATAGTCATTGCTGTACTGATTCTGTCGCCGTTGCATTTTTTCCTTAGCCCCTACCATTCCAGAGCAATAATTGCCGTTGCTTTTAGGTGGGCAGTCCCTGTACTAGCCTAGGACCGCCCACATGACAGTAAACAACATAATTGTGCTGAAACTCACAGAAATGATTGCTCAGCAGCTTCAGGGCTAAAGAAAGAATTCCAACAGCACCGGAATCAGTGGGGCAGCACCTATTACACGATACAAAGAGGTGGTGGAAGTGGTGAAAGGTCCTCTTTAAGGAGCAGTGCACACAGAGTTTTTGGTGCTGATTTTGCCACAGAAACCGCCTTAAAATCAGCCTCCAAAAAAGCCTAAGAGCATTTACTTAAAATTGATATAACATCCTGCACCAATGCAGAGAATACTGGGAGATTTGGTCATAGTTGTATGAGGTGAATGGACTATAGTGGATGCAATACCTCCATGATCAGCATAATAAATGAAGTGACATGTCTATGACATTTGTATGTATTTTATATTATTATGTAACTAAAATAATGTTCAAAGACGAAGCTAAGTAGTTATTAGAGTCCACAAAGTACAATCACAATGTAGTCTGATGCTTCATGGCAGCAGATAACTGGTTCAACTTGGAGTAAAAAGAACTTGTGTCAAGTAAAATGGAAAGAAGCCGTTTCTTTCTGCTCAATTTACCTTCAATGGCCATTACAAGATACATCCACAATGGAGACGCTCCTAAACTGCAGCTCCCATTATCCTCTGCCATTCGGCTGTCAGTGATCTAATGACACTGATAAGTACAGTAGTTTCTAGCCAGAACCTCAACAACACTTGTATGTATAGGACAGAAGGGATGATGTGTCTGGTTCAGTCTGTTTATATATATATATATATATATATATATATATATATATATATATATATATATATATTATCACCAATATCATATTTATGGCAAACAAGCACTGTACATTACTGATATTTCAATACATGTCGGTCTATAGAAGATTAGTTCAGCAGCTGTCCCATTGGATATTGTCTTAAAAATAAAGGGAATAAAATAGGAATAGATTTCTTTTGTGTAGATATTACACAATGAGAGAACGACTACACAGAATCACAAGTATACCAATGCCATGTCATAGTGCCATAGAGTACACAGCTCACTGGACATACAGATAAATCTATCTTTACCTATACGTTTGACTGGACATGACACCTAATGACCAGCTTTTCAGAAGAATGATTTAGCAAGATTCTATCACAAAACTACATCCCATACGTGTCTATGTAGCGACCCAGTAGATGTCAAATGAATTGGAGATTTTTTTGTTGCTTTACTAGTGTGTTGAGATATTGACTCAAACACACAGATCCAAAGGTAGAGAATCTCATTGCTTTATAGACACATACTGTACTACATGAAAGCCTTCTGCCTGCGACCCACAGGCTTATATTATAAATTCATTACGTCTGTCTTTGTTTCATGGTCATCTCTATGTCTCTAGCAAGACAATGCATAAAGATCACTTGGTTTGTAAGCAATGAAGGCCTCAGAATATTCACATTAACAGCGAGAATTACATTTTATTACAATGTTATTTTGAGGGAAACAGGTGTAAGAAAACCAAATATGGGAAACAATGCCTAAAAGGGACCAGCAGTGAAAGGGTGCACGACCAGGAACCTGCACAATTGTTTCACCAGACAAATCACTTTATAAGGAATATCACAAATTTTATGTATGTTTAGAAATGAATGTTATTTAAGGTATGCCCACATGTTTCGGTAGTAGTAGGCCTCGCTATAGCTAGACAGGTGATTGCTCTCTACTCCATTATTTGTGAAGTCAATGATAAATTCATCTTAATGCTATTGGAGAAATCCTTCATCCAAGGTAGCACTCACATATGGTTTTGATGCATTTTTAAGAAAACGAAAGGCTTTTTATTTTTCCTATAATATAATTCACTACAGAATCCACCTATGAATGAGAGCTAGTGCTCATATATTGATATATGTAGTGTCTGTGATAATGTAGAGAGAAGAAGGAAGCCAATAGCATATAGTGTTACACCTGGATAACCAAGCATAGCCCTGCTGTCATGTAAGGATGCTAGCTCTAACATATTCATAGCCTTTAAAGTAACCTTTTCCTCCCTTAAAATATCAGATATTGTATGGCTTGTGTACAGTCTAATGTATTAATCTCACCTCCAAATATACTCATGTTTAATAGAGTTTTTACGGGCACAGGCGACGCGTATATTTTTCAGATAAGTATTAGAGATGAGCGAACAGTGAAATGGTCGAAGTTCGAAATTCGATTCGAGTAGCCGCTCAATACTCGACTGTTCGATCGAATATCCAACCCCATTATAGTCTATGGGGAAAAAATACTCGTTAAGGGGGAAACCACTATTCGACTCAGGAGAGTCACCAAGTCCACTATGACACCCCAGGAATTGACAGCAGGGGAAGAATGTCTAGGGGCATCTAAATAACCCAAGTCACTGTATTACGTCGGGATCCCTGTCAGCTTGCGATATGCGGGAGCTGACTTTTTCCCATAGGAATGCATTGACCAGCGTTGATTGGCCGAATGCCATACAGAGTACGGCATTCGGCCAATCAACGCTGGTTCTGCCAGGAGGCTCGTCTGTGAGGAGGCAGAGTCTAAGATGGGACCAGAATGGAGACTGCTGTGGACCAATCTTAGACTCCACCTCCTCCGGCAGTACCAGCATTGATTGGCCAAATGCTGTACTCTGTATGGCATTCAGCCAATCAACGCTGGTCAATGCAATCCTATGCTGAAATGTAGCAGTGCTGGCTGTGCGCTCAGCTCGGTTACACCGGAGATGCAGCCGAGCTGAGTGCACGGCCAGTACTGCTACACCGGAGATGTGAACCCTGCTGCACACTCAGCTCTGCTGCATAAGAGATGTGGCAGAGCTGAGTGTGCGCTGAACCCTGCTGCACACTCAGCTCTTCTGCCTCAGAGATGGGCTGAACCCTGCTGCACAATCAACTCTGCTGCATCAGAGATGCGCTGAACCCTGCTGCACACTCAACTCTGCTGCACCAGAGATGCGCTGAACCCTGCTGCACACTCAGCTCTGCTGCATCTCAGCAGAGTTGAGTGTGCAGCAGGGTTCAGTGCACACTCAGCTCTGCTACATCTCTGATTCAGCAGAGCTGAGTGTGCAGCAGGGTTCACATCTTCGGTGTAGCAGTGCTGGCCGTGCGCTCAGCTCGGCTGCATCTCCAGTGTAGCCAAGCTGAGTGCACGGCCAGCACTGCTAGATCTCGGCATAGGAATGCATTGACCAGCGTTGATTGGCCGAATACCATACAGAGTACAGCATTCGGCCAATCAACGCTGGTTCTGCCAAGGGGGCGGGGTCTAAGATCGGTCCACAGCAGTCTCCATTCTGGACCGATCTTAGACTCCGCCTCCTCACAGACGAGACTTCGGCAGAACCAGCATTGATTGTCCGAATGCTGTACTCTGTATGGCATTCGGCCAATCAATGATGCTCAATGCATTCCTATGGGGAAAGTCAGCTCACGCATATCGCAAGCTGACAGGGATCCCGACCAGATACCGCCCCAAAGAGCTGGGTGAGTGACATTCCCACCTAAATAAAGGTAATCCCTAGGTAACCCTGCCTGTACATGTATCCGTGTCTCACAGTCACATAGTTCACAGTCTCATATGAATCGGATATTAAATCCACCATTCATATAAATTGGAGGTCACCTGAATCAGCCAGCCAATTACTTTTTCCGATTTTTTTTCGATGCCTCCGTTGTCGTAGTTCCTGTCCCACCTCCCCTGCGCAGTTATTGGTGCAAAAAAAGCGCCAGGGAAGGTGGGAGGGGAATCAAATTTTTTGTGACTTTGCCAGGTGGTGTTCGAATGGAATCGAAAATCTCAAACAGCCTGATATCCGATCGAACATGTACTCGATTGAACGCTGTTCACTCATCTCTAATGAGTATAATGTAGCCTTCAACAAACTGTGAGTTAATAAAGATCCTGTTTGCAAATGTTATAGAGAGTTAGTGACATATGGGTCATCTCGTAAAATTATTATGGGAGATTTACCTTCTGTACAATTCCTTGTGGCTATGGGCTAATAGTTAGTGCTCCTATGGGTTAAATAGAATCTATCACCACCCAAATGGCTTCTGAACCACTTACATACTGTTATAGGGGCTGACACAGTAGACATAACTTTTTCGAGGCATGTGTAATCTTGCTGCAGAGAAAATCAACTTACATTCCTCCATCCAGCACCGTTTCCGTAAAATACCATTGACAGGAACTATCGTGTGCATTAATAAAGAAACCAGACTCAGCTCACACCAATAGTCTTCTTATTGGCAATAGTGTGGACCCTTGTGTTCTTGAATCTAGTGTTTGGAAAGCCCCCTCCCCCAGACAACAGAGTAAAGGTGCAGACCCCGGATACTTGCAGTAGGGACCAATGGCTGCTCTAACAGACCTGGCCCTACCCCTGGTGCACCAAACAATTCACTTGGATGCACAGTACAAGTTGGTTTTCTCTGCAACAAGATTGTACGTTGACACAAAAAAGATATATTCACTATGTCCCTAATCGGCCCTACAACAGCATATGGGTAGTTTAGAAGCCATTTGGGTTGTAGTAGGTGCTCTTTAATTTCCCTCCTTACACTTTTTCCCCCATGTTTGGCTCTTCTTTCTCCTGTACAGACTTCCCCAGTTTATCAGTATCTGGGAATATACAGGATCTGCATGAAACCTTTTACTCTGCCTCCAAATACATTCATATTTAACTATCTGCCCCTTCATCCTACAGTTTATGAGCATAGACACTGCATATTATAAATGTCCCCCACGCCAGTCAGAAACTGATCCAATTTTTCCTTCTGGGTACAAAACTAACAATGAATAGCCTCAAATGTAAAGTGAGTTCTGCAGATTAATAACATCAATGAGAGCAGATTATCTGTAAGAAATGAGTTCACAGTCTATTTTATGTAACATTGTGTTAGTATAGGGGTATTATAAATTCAGAAATAAAACCATCTGCAGTACATACTGTGATTATTCTATTAGTATTATTAGGAGTGGTGTACTGTCCATTTGATGCAGTATTACTTATAAATTTATATCTTGAAATTGTTCAAAATTTCTCCATTTTGCTGCCCTGTTTTTTAAAGTAAGGCAATAGTGCCATCTAGTGGTAATAACTAAAACTACAGCTACCCACATAATCGATTGCCATTTGCTGATTTTAACTTATGTGCACCTAATAGAGGACCTACCAAGAAGGCAGGATAGACAATTGCTATGGGGCCGTGAAAGGAGGAAGGCCACGGGTTCTTTGGCAAAACTTTCATCATGTGTGATGTCAGACATTCTAGGTTTTCCCCCTGTTCTATTTACTGAGATTTATGATACAGGCTGTCAGTTATGCCTCCTACTCTGTCATGAGATAAGATAATCCTTTCATAGTCCCACCATGGGGAAATTTCAGTTTGTTACAGCAGCATGATAATACGGATACAGGATAATAACAAGTAATATATTACAAAAGGAGACACATAAGCTCAGAATAGCAGATAGGAGAAAAATACTAGAATCATAGCAGCCAAAGAAAAAATATCAGGAATCTCAGGATCATTTAGTTCTCTCTTTGCTTGGTCTGATGTAGATTAAGCAGCCTGATCTAAGATAGCGCTCCTTCTCACACTTGGGGTGAAGCAGTCGGTCACTGATAGTAATGCCCAGTGCTGTCAAGGTCTCATACATAGGATGGGAGTTGTTCTCCAGCATGGAGCTAACCACAGACAGTATCTATATACCGCTGGAAAGCCGCAGTTGCCCAGCTCGCCTGGCCCTGGATCCGTCCCTGGTACTGGGTCCAGGGGGCTCCCCTGGACAAAGCTGTCCCTTCTAACCAGCCTATCAAGTCTATTTCTGTCCCTGGTTGATAAACTGCTCCCCCAGCAGGCCACACCGAAAAAGATGGCTGGATGCTACCACCTATGTTCTTCTTTACCCTGGGTTCACACCAGCATCTGATTTCCGTTTTCTGTTGGCAGAAGACAGAAACCTGGCAGACCGCGTCCTGCCGTGAGCGCCGGTGAGCATTTTGTGCTCTCCACAGCGAAATCAGTTTTTTTAAATCGGACACAAAGTCTTGCATGTCCAACTTTGTGTCCGGTTAAAAAAAAAACAGTTTCACCGCGGAGAGCACAAAACGCTCACTGGCGCTCACGGCCTGACACTTTCCAAACCCATTTATTTGAATGGTTTTGAAAAATGCCTGCAGGTTTCTCTCACTTGTCCAGTTTCAGGCAGGAAACGGAAACCTGCATAACGAAGACCCGGGGCGCAGATGTGAACGAGCCCTTACCCTGCTTTGTTTGGAAGGGGGCCCAATTCTGTGTTTTGCTATTGGGCCCAATAATTGCTATATACACCCCTAAACATTCCTCTACAGGATGACATTAAAGCAGTAAATTTTTCAGATTTGGCCATTTAATAGTGCGGTAATAATTGCTATAGCCATAAAATTCCCTGCTGTATATTGTGTAAGTCTTCAGAGAACGCCCCATCTGGCTTTGGTTATATTCAATGCAACATCAGTTTTATTCAACACTTCCAAAAATGTGAATCTTAGATGACCTGGCTCGTCCTTAAGGAACTCTCAACCCAAATATTTGGCCCTTAAGCAGAGCCCCCATCTATTCTACTGTATCCCCTGCCCTTTACTTATCATAGTGCAGAGAAAGAACAGAGGGATAAATGATGTGGCCTATGACTGTTTTGTGTGTCAGGTAGCAAGGACAACTCTGGAGACTGAAGAGGTGAGTAACCTGCTGAGGTACTAAATAATGCATACACTATATCTCTGGTTACTGCATGTACAACTATGGCGGGAAGAGTAAAGGGGGGGATGTGGTCGTATAGTCATACCCCAAGTGCTACACTTACTGGCTACCAAGCTAAGAGGGAACCTTGTATATCACTGCTAAAAAAACAAAAAATTAACTTTACAGCAAAGAGAAAATATGTAGCGTCCCAGTCTTTAGCTTGCTTTGAGAGTTTGAGTATTAAACAACATTTCATGTGACTCTGTTTGACAGATGACACCTATGCAGTGGCTTTATGGTGACCACACAATGATGGAAATGATTGAGAAAAAACGTACTCTGTGCAAAGAGATTAAAGCAAGACAAAAAAGCGAGAAGGGACTTTGTAAGCAAGAAAGTATGCCTATCCTACCCAGCTGGAAGAAGAGCAACGGCTCAAAGAAGTACAGCCCTCCGCCCTATTCCAAACAGCAAACTGTCTTCTGGGATACCGCTATATGACCCCAGCGTAGTCTAAAGATTTCGTCACACCTTGTAAGGTTTGGATCGCACAGGTAGCAATGTACACGTAGAGGAGCGGTTGCATTCCAAGTGTAGGGGACATCGCAGCACTTGATGCCAATGCTCATCTTTTGCAAATCAAAGAAGATTGATCTACCTACTTCACGACGCAGATATTTATCAAGATTTTTTTAAGGATGTATACAATAATATTTAATGTATATAAGGAATCAGTTTATGATGAAAAGGCAAATACATTGTTAGAAAACAAATATTAAAATTTACAAATAATTTTGATATTTTGTGTAACGTACTGACTGTACTGTTGGTTTTATTCTCTATTTTATGTAATATTTTATTGTTGCTTTGGGATTTTTACTAAGGCATGCATTTCTTTTCGATAAGATGTTTATATTAGCTACTATAATTCTATTTATTTGTTTACAGAACGAGAGACGAGACGACGACAGGCTGAAATATTGAGGAATATGTAGCTTCCCCTTATTAGATTTCCATGGTCATTGTTACCTTAAAGGGCATACTACCTATATAGTGTCATTTTATGTTTTTGTCAGTCTGGTTCTTGTTTTCTTTCTGCTGTGTGATAACTTTTTACCATTTCAACAGAGACTATTTAGTGTCATTTGTATGTGCTCGGCCAATGCAACTAGCCGCAAATTAACCCTATACCCCGCTGTGATAGGGATCATCACCTTAATCGAAGTGTAAGTTCTTTGAACACCTTTTTATGGTTTATATATTACTATAATCTACATGAAAGTCGAATAACTTTGCAAAAGTGTTACTTTTCCTATATGACAACATATGTTATACTGTATTCCTCTCACATAAGGCCCGGTTCACATCTCTGAATGGACACCTATACGCATTAAAAGCAGTTACCTAAGAAAACCTGCAGACCTCTTAGACTATAATGGGGTCCATGTGGTTTCCATGCGAAACATGCGGAGAAAAAAGTCCTGCAGAAACCAATTATAGTCCCATTATAGTCTATGGGGTCTGTGGGTTTCCCAGGTAACTGCTTTTTAATGCGTATAGATTACCGTTCGGAGGATCCCCAAGCGGACTCCCTGAACGAAAACCTGAAGGCAGATGTCAACAGAGCCTAAAGCTGTTTCCTGGCAGCCTTGTTGGTTCAGTGTCAGTACAGAGCAGGTTCTGCTCATTTCTATTTTAACTAGGGTTGAGTGATCGGGAAAGATCAGATCCTGATCGGCGATCGAGCAAATTTCACGATCGTGAAAAATGGCTGGAATGGCTGGAAAATGATCGAAAATCGGATTTTGATATCTCAAGTTCGGCTCAACCCACTGTATATATAATATACAATTAGAGTTGAGCGATCGGGATCGGGAAAGATCGGATCCCAATCGGTGATCGAGCAAATTTCACGATCGGGATCAAGATTGGCTGGAAAATGATCAGAAATGGGATTTTAAAATCGATCCTGAAATCTCAAGATCGGCTCAACCCTAATTCTAACATGCAGATACGTAACTTGAGGGGGTGTAGATGGTGCAGTTGTACCCGAGCCCAGGAGCTCTAGGGGGAACATGACTATAAACAATATAATCTAGTAATAGGGCCTGTAAAGACTTAGCATTGTTGCTCAGCAGCTTCATGTTATGTCTCTGCTGACGTGTAGCTTTTTAGACTCCTCGTTCACATATCTGTTTTACACAGACATGTGCTGAGAAACACTGACCGCATACAGATCTATTGTTTCACTGTAGGGTTTTGCATGTAGTTGATCCGTTTTTTTTATGGCAATAAAAAAACCATTAAACTAAATTCAGACAGTACACAGATGGCGCCCATGTGCTGTTTGTGATTTTCATGGTTCTATATTCTTCCATTGTTTTGTTTTTGCTAAATCATGGAACAAAATAGAACATGATCCTTGAAAGAAATGGATATTTCAATGAATATATTTAGTTTAATGGATATGTGTGCCATCTGTATTGAGCATGGACAGCACACTTCCATGAAAAACAGATGTGTAAATAAGGTCTAAGACCAGGATCACAAGTTGTGACCATGGTCAAGATGCGCTCAAGATGTCCTGAAAGTGCACTGATCTTCATTTTGATACATTTTTATGCATTGAAGACCCATCTCAGATATATCAGCCCAACCTAATCTAAGCACAGCGTCAAAGGTGTCAAAGATCTTATAAGGTGTATATCCCCAAACAGTAATTGTAATACTCAGAAATCTACATGCATCTCTGTACTATATTAAGTATATTCAGTAACTTCAGGGCAGTATAAAATAAGTCAATGTATTTACAGCATTTGTAGATGATATCTAGCTGTGAAGGTCCACCTGCTCTTTATGACATATACAGTATACATTGGAAGCATGTTGGATCTGGTTCACTACAGTAGAAGACCCTTCACTGTGAATATTTTTAGCATTGCACAGTAAGAGATGCACCTAATAATGCAATGTCAGCTATGGAAAAATGACAGCGTATGGATATGGGATGCAAAGTTTTGTCACTAGAAGGCACTTTTTTGGAGGTAGAGTTCCATATCGTATGTAATGGTATGTTTCATGCTTAGTAGTACTAGTGTGCCTCATTACCTTTAAATTGGAAAGAAACTCAACTATGTAGAAAAGTCATCACACTTTACCTATAAAGGTGCCAATATCATTGGTCTTGTGACCAAGAGATATTTGTAAGAGAACATCCCCCCTACCATACCTGCAGCACGTAATATTACTAACCATCCGCCCAATTCTCCATGTCTGTAAAGCGCTGCGGAATATGGTGGTGCTATAAGTAAGAAAAATAACTAACCAGCTTGTAGGTCATTCAAGGATTGCTGACTTTCATATACCCCTCCAAACTACCCTCTTACTTAATGTACCTGGTGACCATCAAATGACCACAACAAATGTCTGTCCCCTAGAAGTAAAGCATGGAAATTCCCATTCAGGGCCAGCAGTTTGTAGGCAGTACAGGCACTTTGTTATAGAGCAGGAGATTCTGAGTAGATTGATATATAGACTTATAGGGAAAAAAATCTGGATGCCTTGTCTATGATTGATCTAAACCGTTGCACTTTTAGGACATAGAAGTCCAGTGGGCGGGTCTAACTAGAGACGGACATTTCCTCTATAAACGTATCATAAAAGGTATGTTGTCAGTCATTACGTAGGACCGCCTACTGGACTCCGAAGCACCAAAACTCACTGTACATGAAAACTTAGCCTTTCCCCTAAAATTTATATCAACCTCCTCAGCTTCTCCTGCTCTATAACATGGTGCCGGTAGATAATCCATCAAGTTCAAGGTGACAGGTATACCCTGATAAATTATTCTATCAAATCAAGGGTTAGCACAGCAATAATTGTATGTTCTATAAGGGAAGAGATACAGTACTTGTACACTATACCTACATACTGCCACCCTATAAAATGTAAATGTCTCCATTGAGGATACAATTGTCTGCAAGATTCCTAATGTTGTAGAACTTATTGACTGATCCATAAGATCATCTTTTATGAACTAGTGAATATTGAAGGATGTTTGTATAGGAGATTGTCTATAGATCAGTATGATCACCCAGCGCCCTTGTGACGTTGTATTTTTATCATTTACCTTATTTTGCTGTTGTGGTTGTTTTTGGCTATTTCATCTAATACATTTTGTTCTTTATTGTCTATAGTCATATTGGTATTATGGGGATACCAAATTCCTGACAACCTTATCCAAGTAAAATGAATGTCTGTGTCTATTTTCTCCTCGGATTATATTAGAGTTACTTTGTTAACTTTATGCCAAGGTCAATGTCTTTGTTGATACTGAAGGAATAAATACCCGCCTATAGGAATCCCTTTCCAGCCTTCTCTGTTCTTCAATGTCCTGTGAAATGAGTGGTAACTTGGGCTGAAATACTTGTAGTGGAAAGATTCCCAAGCCAGCCAATTTAATCAATGCTTAAGTTGGAAATAAGCTCAAAACACATGGCATCAAAGTCAGTACCAAGGTCCAAGATGTAAGAGCCCTCACATAATAAGGACAGTTTTAGCCTGGAAACTTAAGGGTCAGTTCACACGTGAAAACCGCCTAGCTTATTTGTGCGAGGTAAAAAACCTCGAGGAGTTTTTTTGACGCTGTTTTTTGCATTCCACGCGGTTTTTGACGAGGTTTTTGACGCGGTTTTCGCTAGCGGTTTTCGCTAGGGTTTTTTTTTCCTATATGTGCTATAGAAACTGCAGGCGAAAACCGCGCGGTTTTTTGCAAAAAACCGCGCGGTTTTGTGTGCAAAAAACCGCGCGGTTTTTTACCGCGCGGTTTTCGCCTCCCATTCACTTCTATGCAATTCTTCAGGCGTTTTCCGCCTGAAGAAAGGTCATGTCGCTTCTTCAGGCGGAAAACGCTAGGAGGAAAAAAAAAGCTAGTGGTCTACATAGACCACCATGTTAAAGGAGAGGTTTTTGAAGCGAATTCCGCTGTCAAAAACCTCCCCTTTGCCCACGTGTGAACTAGCCCTAAAGGGGGTCATTTGAGATTAGAAAAACATGACTGCTTTCCTTTAATGTGCTTATCCTGTTTTTAATATGGATGACACTGTAGCGGCTGTGCAAAGTGCAGCAGCAAATTTGAGTATTTGCGGTGCTGCCCCATAGACTTTCATACTTCACTATAGTACCAGAACACCGATTGAGCATCACTGGGAGCCGCAATGTGCCCAAACAGCAGATCCGCTTGGCTGTTGGACCTCACAGATATAATATTGGAAACCCATTCTAAGGGTAGGCCATCAATATTAGAAACTGGATAACCCCTTTAAAAACAGTGGCAGGTGCATCTATAGAGTGTATGTTGCATTGCAGTACCAGGTACAATCTGTGTGCAGGTGTGGCGCTGGTTCTGGAAAAGAGCAGTCAAGGTTTTCTAATCCTGGACAACCCCTGTAACTTAGTTAGATCCACCTCTCACCAGTAGGATTGAGCGATCGGGATCAGAAACGTTCGATCCCGATCGGCAATCGAGCAAATTTCATGATCAGGATCGGCTGGAAAATGATCTGAAATTGGATTTTGAAATCTCAAGATCAGCTCAATCTTAAAAGTGACTTTTCCCATAGAAAAGCATAGACTAGGGTTGAGCGATCGGGATCGGGAAAGATCGGATCCCGTTTGGCGATTGAGCAAATTTCATGATCGGGTTCAGCTGGAAAATGATCGGAAATCGGATTTTAAAATCGATCCTGAAATCTCAAGATCGGCTCAACCCTACTCACCAGCCCTTGGATGATTGCATCCTTAGGGGTAAGCTGAAGCTCCTGGACTCCCTTATTATCACGTCATATGGCCTTGGTACTTATTTGGCAGAATGGTGGCTGAACCTTAGCTGCTAGGGCCTGAGTCCAAATGCAGCCTCTGCCTATACAGTGGTTACAGCTAAAAACAAGAATGGAAACCCAACAGAGGCACAAATGGACAATACTTTACCTGAATGTCTTCCTGTGTCTTCTCTTCTGGGATCTGTTCATATTGATGTGAAAATAAGTAGAACAGGAGGAGCAGATCATTTCAGAGCTACTGAGACCCCAGCCCAACGTCTGTGCTAAATTCACTACAAACAAATATTTCGGAACAAAATGGATCATGTAGCAATTTCTGCCCATATGTCCTAACCACAACTCTAAAAGATGTTTTCAATGTGCAATATAAGCAAATGAGTTTTTTCTACAGTATTATAAAACACTTATTATACTGCATATGTCTGGAATTTTTATGTTTCTTAGACCTGTAAGATTTGTATACTATAGTATATACAGGAATCATACAGCCAGAGAAATACCTATATATATATAACTACTAGCACTTATTCTCTTTCCTGTACTTATAGTCTGCTATGTTCCAGTCTTATTATGGGTTATGTACAATATATGGCCTTCTAAATAAACCCTTATGTTAAAGGAAGGCTCCAAGCAAAAAAATAAAATGAATCTGGGACTGATTTATTAAATCTGCATTTTTCGTGGTCGTGTGAATAAGCCCTTAGCAACTTTTTGAACAAATTTGTTCCAAATTTTTGGGACTTGCATTTCTAGCCATTTACTCAACTGTTGGGAAGTGGGCGTGGTTAGCCATTCTAGCTGTCTGTACACCAGATTTATTACACCGATGAGAGTTATACATATAGATGCTACAAATTTATTATGTGACATTTGATACATTTTGCACTAATTACAGTAACAAGATCCCATCAAATGTGACTTTAAAAAATAATTCTCACAAAAAATCCCGCCCCCCAAAATATAAATACTGTATGTCAGATTATAAAAATATGTAAACTAAAACATAATAAGAATTCTAAGATATGTTTCTATATTTGGATCAGCTGACTTGACCATACTAGATGCTCATACAGTGCACATATTGCACATTTGTCTAGGATTGTATAGATAATATATTGCTAAACATATCATTAAGATATCTGTGATTTTTTTTGCAGTAACCTGTAGATTCCTCTGGGAGACATTGCATGTGAAAAGCATAGGTTCCTCAGCCAGGGGTTTGTCAATGGATGTTCTATAATGCAAATTCTTGCCTCCATTTGCTCAGCTGGATAACACATGGTGCTGTACATATCCGAGGGCTCCTACCCCGCTGACGCACGTAGAGGTTGGAAACAAAATCTGATCTATTGACTAGTTTACTACATTATCTGAATTGTACGAGATACCAGTTCATGAGCTCCATTGTTCACAAAGGTTTTCCCAGTCCTTGATCACAGGTACATTGAACATTTGGGCCGGATTTTTGTGGAATAAAAACCACCAAAATAAGCCAATTTTTAACGTTTCTGGTTTAGACAATCCATTCAGAATACACATATAGCTATTTCAGAAAACTTTAAGAAAAATCATCTAAATGACTTCATCAACAATCTCATACGCTCCCCAAATGCCCCATTTTTTGTGTAATTGTCCTGAAAAATGGGTCATAAAGTGGGCAGGGCTTATCAAAATCTTTGATAAAATTGGGCTTTTCAGGTTGGTTTGATGCAAATGCTGGGATGTATGACTGTTACATGCATTTTGTTGTTGATCAGCTTTCCTAGTGATCTTATGCCAAATAACTGACCCATTACATCAAAATAAACACAAATCCTGTATGATATCTTTGGCTGTTCCTGTAGTCTTGCGAAAAATAATAAAAATAACATACTACATTCCCAAATCCCATCATGGAGCCATGGCAGGCATGGGTCTTACAGCTATAACATGGACATTAAAATACAGACGTATTATGTTCTTGTGGATCCAGTCTAAGAATTGCTACTAGGGAGTGTTCCAAAATCTTCATCTGGAAACGGTGACTTTACACAAATTGGCAGGGACAAAGTATTTGCAATCCTATTTTCTGCAATATAGCATTTACTGTGGTAGTATAAACAGCGAGGCAAAGCAAATGTGCCTAAAGCCTTGTCATTGTATTTATTATATTGTCTGTACATCTGTATTTCTTCAAGTCACCAATCTCCATTGGTGAATTAATTGGAGGGAATCTTACTAGATATACATTATACTGTATGTTATATTACACTGTATACTATATGCTATAGCATCTGCATATAATAGGTATTATCGACTGATGCCATTTGAATTCCCTAAACTACAATTGGATCAGTCCTGATCTGTAATACATAACTCTAATAGTTCAGCCAATGGCCCAATAGACAAGGAGAAATCACTTTTTAACCCCTTAAATATCTGCACACGTGCCGGAATAAAGGATTTTTATAGTTATAACAGGAAATCGCATGCAGTATCCCAGTTTTATACCAATTTATTCTCCTGTAGTAAAGTGTACATGTAATATAAATGGAGGAATGGGCATTTACCCCAATTTCTAACCTAATACGAGAATACAGGGAAAGGGCACAAGGTATGGAATGCTTATTTTTCAGATACGTGGTTGATAGTTTTGTTAGTAATTATATTGTATAGAGAGATCACTTTTCTAGCATCTAGATATTTTTTTGCAATTTCATATAATATTATAAAGCTGTTGGCATCATCGAAGAGGTTTATTTTAGACTACAATACTTCTGAAGATCAAGTTATATACAGATGTGTCATTCCTTCCATTTTCACGTGACTTATGTGTGGCATGAGATGGCTAGCTTTAAAAAAAACAGGTTTTATGATACTCTGTCATGAGATATCTAGCCTATATATGTCTGTGTGTGGCCACCCGGTGGCTGTGTTGTGCTTTGCAGCCTGTCCAAAGTTTTGTTAGCATGCTACGATATTGTATTGAATCTGTTCCACGAGAAATCTGAGTCCTAAACCTAATTCTGGCTAAAGTAAAGGTGAATACTTCTGTAAGGCTTTGTATAGTAACATCTTCTGCAAAGTTTTGGAGGTATCCATTAGAATAAAATCTATGAATGTTCTTAGGGTAGTAAAAGACTGCTCTGCTTTATACCTCCATTACTAATTCCCCTATCTTCTCAAACCATACCCTTTAAAGGCAAGGGTATCCCAGTCTCTAAGCTTTATGCCACAGACGTTGGATCCTCTGGGCATGCGCAGCATCCGTCTATCAATAATAAGTAATGACACCGAAATACATTGTCCTTTGTTGTAAATTGACAGCCAAAGTAATTCAGCGGATGGACCCCGATATTTATGTTTTTCTAATATGTTTATGATATCTGTTCTATAATACCCAAACCTAATTCATTAGACTGGGGCAAAGCTTTAAGCCATCTACCATGGGCTGATCGGTCCTGGACACAAGCGGTGGTGCGGACCTGGACTTATGGTTTACTACTTACTGTAGATGTCCAATGTAGTATTGTAAAAACTGGATAAATGTGGGCTGATCCTGCCATTACGTTACACTACTGCTTGTATTTAGTTTCCTTTATAAAACTACAGTAGTATCAGGATCCATTGAAATAATGTAAGGGTAAGGACTAGGGGTTGTAGTTGTTTGTGTTGTCTTGTGCCTATTGTTAGAGAGAAAAGACCCTTATCAACAATCCCAAAATATAGAACGAGAGCACTTTAATGTATTTCTAGAATAACAATATATTCTAATACGTAGACTAGATATTAATGTATAACACTGAAACAGATACAGTGCAAAATAAAGCAATATTAACATTTTCTCAGATGACTTATACAAAATATTATTTTTATCAGTTATTATTACTGTTCAATAAATAATCATATCGCAACATGGAGTCACAAGGAGCTAATAATAATGATAATTATAATAATATTAATAATAAATAAGAATATCTATTGTAATGAAACTCTAAAATCATGGGTATTAAAAATCACACAGCATGGCTTAGCTCAATTTACTTGCTATCTACTGTATCTATCTATCTATCTAATATCTATCTATCTATCTATCTATCTATCTATCTATCTATCTATCTATCTAATATCTATCTATCTATCTCTCATATCTATCTATCTATCTATCTATCTATCTATCTATCTATCTCCTATCTATCTATCTATCTATCTATCTATCTATCTCCTATCTATCTATCTATCTATCTTCTATCTCCTATCTATCTATCTATCTATCTATCTATCTCCGATCTATCTATCTATCTATCTATCTATCTATCTATCTATCTATCTACTGTATCTATCTAAGCAAGTGCACATAAAGATATGCCATCTTCTCCTTTGAACAAACAGAATTATACTTTGTTGGCAACAATACTACTGACAAACCTATATCTACTTTATTATAATACCAAAACACATCACCCTTCTCCTCTACAATCTTAGAGGGGTGAGCCAATTTTTAAAAGCCTATCCTCAAGATATGCCATCACTTTTAGATTAGTAAGGGTCTTGACCTTCACGATCCCTGCAGATCAGCTGTTTCCCAGAGCACACAGTGTAAATGCTAGGCCTTGCACTGCTTACTTGCTGTACTCGTAGTACCTGTGGATATGGGTATTGCAACAATGTCTCATAGACTTGAATAGCATAATACTGCCGTCCCCAACACCTCCACTTTAACATCACAGGTATCTGCGCACTTCAGAAAACAGTTGATCTGGGGTCTTAATAGTAGGACCCCCACCAATCTAACATTGATGTCCTATCTAGGGATAGTCCATCGATTTTTAAAAGATGGATAACTCCTTTAAATGCTTTCATCTTGAATATGACTTATTCCATGTAAAAACGTTTTACATGATATGAATGTTTTATCAGAACAGAGGATCCAAGTCCTTCTCTTCGTAGAGTTATGAGCTCCCTCCATGACAATAAATGGGAGATAATTTTCCATACACTTTTGTAAAAATGGAAACTCTGTATCTATACAAGTAGTTCATAGGTTCAATAGTAAACTAACTATCAAGTGAATAAGACTGACTTTATGAAAAATTCCCCTAACATAGAAGAACAATATACTAATGTGATAATACCAGATAATGCGTCTCAGCCCTATATATGTGACTATACCTGTATGTACCGTATTTTTCGGACTATAAGACGCACTTTTTTTCCCCAAAATTTTTGGGGAAAAGAAGGGTGCGTCTTATAGTCTGAAGGTGGCGCCTGGCATCCGCTGTAATAGAGAGGCGGAAGCCGGCAAGTGATAGACGCCATTACAGGTGCCGGGGCCTGAGACATCGCTGCGCTCCTCTGCCCTGTATGAAGCCAGCAGCGGCAGGGGCTCCTCCGTCCCCCCGCTGCTGGCTTCATGAAGGGCAGAGGCTCATAGCGATGTCTCAGGCCCCGGCGTCTATCCCTCCCCGGCATCCGCCTCTCTAGTACAGTAGTACGTGGCCCAGTATCCGTCCCCACCGGCCCCATACCTGTAAAGTTGCAGGCCGGCTCCTGCGCGGCGATATCGCAGGAGCCGACCTGTCCGGGTGACAGCCGGGAGCCTAATGAAGCTCCCGGGCCTGTCACTGCTGTATTAGTATTGCGGCTGGTCTCTATGACCAGCCGTAATACTAATAGACAGAATGTCCCATAGACGGCAATACAGTTGTATTGCCGTCTATGGGACTTGCGATCAAGTGACCGCAGGTTCAAGCCCCCGGGGGGGAATAAAATAGTAAAAAAAAAAAAAAAAAAAGCTTTAAAAATATGAAATAAATAAAAGTTCTAAATCACCTCCTGTTTTTTTTTTTTCAATACAAGGTGATCTAAGCAATAGATATCCCCCAAAATGGTATAACTAAAAAGTACAGCTGGCCCCTAAAAAAAACACTCTATGCATCCCCGTACAGCTGCAGGGTCACCTGTCAATGTGGCCTTGCAGCTGTTGCAAAACTACAACTCCCATATATTAAATATTTTACCAGTTTTTGCTTCAAAATTTTTTTTCCCTATTTTCCTCCTCTAAAACCTAGGTTCGTCTTATAGTCCAGTGCGTCTTATAGTCCGAAAAATACGGTATATTAACGTCACATGTGTATCATGTTTCTTCATTTTAATAAGGTTCTTATATTGTATTATTACCCTTTCCTTTCACAGATATACAATGTCCACGGGAGTTGTGCAACATATATAAATTCTATACAGTATGATGAATTGTAACTGTATTACCAAGGTGCCAGAAGTTGTTCAATGCAAATATTTCTTAATATTCAGGAGCGCCACCCCCCATATTCACAGGCCACCTATGTTTACATGTGGTATGCACTTCTTAAATCTGACGGCGAATAGATAAGAAATCTAGTGTAGCATTCTGTGTGAAGAGTACTGTGGAGCGGTTTAATAAAGCACAGTAATGTCACATCCTGGTCTTGTTATCCTTGCACTAAAACGTTGTTTGTATAAATATATCTATATGTATACAGGTAGCTATATTTATACATGTGTATATTAGCAATGTACTTTAATGTTCTTTATTGCCTATTGACAATGAAATACGATGTAAAGTAATATAAAACGGTATGTTTTTAGTGTACTATGGCACAGCATTTTTAAATACTGTAACAGGGTTTTTAAGAAAAAAAAAAGTATATATGTTCAGTGTGATTTGTTTACCGATCCTAAATCTGAATGTCATGATGTTTTTCACAGTCCATTAACCATTTCAGGCTTTCCTGAAATCCTGCAGAACTGGAGAACTATGTAGGCAGTCATGCCCATGAGCCATTTTTACAGACGTCATATATAGAGCAATGGGATTTTCCTCTTTCTTTTTGTACATGACTTTTATTTTTTAGTACCATGTATTTCAATGTTCTTTGATACAATGGTAGTAATATTACAGAGTTGTTTCCAGATCTAATTTTGCTTTCTTTAGTGCATTGAAAAGATTTTCTAATAACCATGTGCTTATTTATTTGTGTTCCAGTGGAAATAAAAGCAATAGTTTAAAGTAATGGTGTTAGTTATTTGTTCTATAGTCCTTGTACAGTGTACACATATTACACCCATGGAGGTGACTTCAGCTAGGCTTTCCTTCACCTGGGGTAAGTAATAGTATTAGTTATTTGGTCTATAGTCCTTGCACAATGTATACATATTACACCTATGGAGGTGACTTCAGCTAGGCTTTCCCTCACCTGGGGTAAGTAATGGTATTAGTTATTTGTTCTATAGTCCTTGTACAATGTATACATATTACACCTATGGAGGTGACTTCAGCTAGACTTTCCTTCACCTGGGGTAAGTAATGGTATTAGTTATTTGGTCTATAGTTCTTATACAATGTACACATATTACACCTATGGAGGTGACTTCAGCTAGGCTTTCCTTCACATGGGGTAATGTTCAGATCCCTGGCCTAGTTCTGCATCTAAATACATATAAAAGGCTGCTTGGTGGCCCTCCGGACAACCGTCACCTGGGCACATTACCCCCCCTGCTATACTACTGCTTCTATTAATCATATACAGTCCTATGAAAAAGTTTGGGCACCCCTATTAATCTTAATCATTTTTAGTTCTAAATATTTTGGTGTTTGCAGCAGCCATTTCAGTTTGATATATCTAATAACTGATGGACACAGTAATATTTCAGGATTGAAATGAGGTTTATTGTACTAACAGAAAATGTGCAATATGCATTAAACCAAAATTTGACCGGTGCAAAAATATGGGCACCTCAACAGAAAAGTGACATTAATATTTAGTACATCCTCCTTTTGCAAAGATAACAGTCTCTAGTCGCTTCCTGTAGCTTTTAATCAGTTCCTGGATCCTGGATGAAGGTATTTTGGACCATTTCTTTCTACAAAACAATTCAAGTTCAGTTAAGTTTGATGGTCGCCGAACATGGACAGCCCGCTCTCAAATGATCTGAAAACAAAGATTGTTCAACATAGTTGTTCAGGGGAAGGATACAAAACGTTGTCTCAGAGATTTAACCTGTCAGTTTCCACTGTGAGGAACATAGTAAGGAAATGGAAGACCACAGGGACAGTTCTTGTTAAGCCCAGAAGTGGCAGGCCAAGAAAAATATCAGAAAGGCAGAGAAGAAGAATGGTGAGAACAGTCAAGGACAATCCACAGACCACCTCCAAAGAGCTGCAGCATCATCTTGCTGCAGATGGTGTCACTGTGCATCGGTCAACTATACAGCGCACTTTGCACAAGGAGAAGCTGTATGGGAGAGTGATGAGAAAGAAGCCGTTTCTGCACGTACGCCACAAATAGAGTTGCCTGAGGTATGCAAAAGCACATTTGGAGAAGCCAACTTCATTTTGGAAACAAAGATTGAGTTGTTTGGTTATAAAAAAAAGGCGTTATGCATGGCGTCCAAAAAGAAACAGCATTCCAAGAAAAACACATGCTACCCACTGTAAAATTTGGTGGAGGTTCCATCATGCTTTGGGGCTGTGTGGCCAATGCCGGCACCGGGAATCTTGTTAAAGTTGAGGGTCGCATGGATTCCACTCAGTATCAGCAGATTCTTGAGAATAATGTTCAAGAATCAGTGACGAAGTTGAAGTTACGCCGGGGATGGATATTTCAGCAAGACAATGATCCAAAACACTGCTCCAAATCAACTCAGGCATTCATGCAGAGGAACAATTACAATGTTCTGGAATGGCCATCCCAGTCCCCAGACCTGAATATCATTGAACATCTGGGGGATGATTTGAAGCGGGCTGTCCATGCTCGGCGACCATCTAACTTAACTGAACTTGAATTGTTTGTCCAAAATACCTTTATCCAGGATCCAGGGACTGATTAAAAGCTACAGGAAGCGACTAGAGGCTGTTATCTTTGCAAAAGGAGGATCTACTAAATATTAATGTCACTTTTCTGTTGAGGTGCCCATACTTTTGCACCGGTCAAATTTTGGTTTAATGCATATTGCACATTTCTGTTAGTACAATAAACCTCATTTCAATCCTGAAATATTACTGTGTCCATCAGTTATTAGATATATCAAACTGAAATGGCTGTTGCAAATACCAAAATATTTAGAACTAAAAATGATTAAGATTAATAGGGGTGCCCAAACTTTTTCATAGGACTGTATATCTACCTACTGTACCTACTTCAATGAGTATACCTGAGCTGCTGCAGAACATGTTTTGTTTTTTGATGAAAGGGGGCTTTATGTCAATTGTGAAGTCTGGAAAACTTTTTCTAAGTGAGAGTCTGTAACAATGGAAAGGTGTTTTACAGGTCAACCCACATTGTGCCTGGATAACAGTATATGGTGGTATCCCACACAGTGCCAGACAGTAGTTTGCACCCCACATTGACTCTTTACCATGCAAATACCTTTATTACCAGCGTGTTAAACTGATCCATTGCCATCCATCCCATTGGCTTTGACACAGGGGAAAAAGAAGGTCTAACTCAAAATAATCCCAACAACTTGCCTCTAGAGTCCATTTCTGGGTTACATCACAAATACTGTAGGAAATATGACCTGCTTATACGATGATTGCAAAGCATATGATTCTATTATAAGGCCAGGGCCCCATGGGCTGGAAACGCCACAGGAAAAATTGTGGAATTTTACAGTATCTGCAAAGTGGATGGGATTCATGTGAATCCCATGGCCACTTTGCATTTCAAACCGCAATGTGGACACACTACGATTTCCAAAACCGCTGCGGTTTTGGAAATCACAGTATGTCAATTATATCTATTGAAACGCTGGAGGCTTTCCCATAGATATAATGGTAACAGAAAGTCCGGGAACTTTCTGTTTAAAGCGCTGCAGGAAGAACCGCAGTGCGTTCCTGACGTGGTTTTTCCTGCAGCACTTTATCACTGTGTATCATTCCGTGGGGACTTAGCCATAGTGGACACGCTTGTGCTCTATAGGTTGATTGCACACAAAAATTGGAGTCTTTGTTATGCTAAGTTCACACCTTTGTTTGGGTTTCCATTGTTTGGGTCTATTTGGGGACCCAATAAATGGAAACCCAATCCACTTGAAAAGTGGTTATCCGCTTTAGGCTATAGACTATAATGGGGTCTATAATTTACACTATAGACCTTAATAGGGTCCACCAAATTTCCACCTGGTCGTCCCCTGAAAAATGCAGAGAGAAAAGTCCTGCCTGCAAGTTTCTGTCTGCATTTTTCAAGTGGAATGAGGAATGGAATCCCCGAGCGCTCACCAAGTGCAGATGTGAACCTAGCCTTACAGTTATTCAATAAGAAATTATGAATAACCTTACATACATGGTGTTTTTTGTTTGTTTTGGGTTTTGTTTTTTTGTTTTTTACATGCCATGGCTTTTTTTGCCTTGTTGTTTTTTGTTTTGCAAAATGCAACATGCTCTGGGCGCGGCGATTTTTCAGTTTTCCTATTGATTTCATTATAGGAAAAAAATGCTAGGAAATTGCTAGGTGAATGACAAACGCCAAGGACAAAAAGCGGCATTGGAAATCACATGGCAATGCAGGTGTTTTTTTTAAAATTTTTTTCCAAGAAATAAATATCATGGAAAAAATATACAGTCCTGTGAAAAAGTTTGGGCACCCCTATTAATCTTAATCATTTTTAGTTCTAAATATTTTGTTGTTTGCAACAGCCATTTCAGTTTGATATATCTAATAACTGATGGACACAGTAATATTTCAGGATTGAAATGAGGTTTATTGTACTAACAGAAAATGTGCAATATGCATTAAACCAAAATTTGACCGGTGCAAAAGTATGGGCACCTCAACAGAAAAGTGACATTAATATTTAGTAGATCCTCCTTTTGCAAAGATAACAGCCTCTAGTCGCTTCCTGTAGCTTTTAATCAGTTCCTGGATCCTGGATGAAGGGATTTTGGACCATTCCTCTTTACAAAACAATTCAAGTTCAGTTAAGTTTGATGGTCGCTGAGCATGGACAGCCCGCTTCAAATCATCCCCCAGATGTTCAATGATATTCAGGTCTGGGGACTGGGATGGCCATTCCAGAACATTGTAATTGTTCCTCTGCATGAATGCCTGAGTCGATTTGGAGCAGTGTTTTGGATCATTGTCTTGCTGAAATATCCATCCCCGGCGTAACTTCAACTTCATCACTGATTCTTGAACATTATTCTCAAGAATCTGCTGATACTGAGTGGAATCCATGCGACCCTCAACTTTAACAAGATTCCTGGGGCCGACATTGGCCACACAGCACCAAAGCATGATGGAACCTCCACCAAATTTTTCAGTGGGTAGCAAGTGTTTTTCTTGGAATGCTGTTTTTTTGGACGCCATACATAACGCCTTTTTGTATGACCAAACAACTCAATCTTTGTTTCATCAGTCCACAGGACCTTCTTCCAAAATGAAGCTGGCTTGTCCAAATGTGCTTTTGCATACCTCAGGTGACTCTGTTTGTGGCGTGCTTGCAGAAACGGCTTCTTACTCATCACTCTGCCATACAGCTTTTCCTTGTGCAAAGTGCGCTGTATTGTTGACCGATGCACAGTGACACCATCTGAAGCAAGATGATGCTGAAGCTCTTTGGAAGTGGTCTGTGGATTGTCCTTGACTGTTCTCACCATTCTTCTTCTCTGCCTTTCTGATATTTTTCTTGGCCTGCCACTTCTGGGCTTAACAAGAACTGTCCCTGTGGTCTTCCATTTCCTTACTATGTTCCTCACAGTGGAAACTGACAGGTTGAATCTCTGAGACACCTTTTTGTATCCTTCCCCTGAACAACTATGTTGAACAATCTTTGTTTTCAGATCATTTGAGAGCGGGCTGTCCATGCTCGGCGACCATCAAACCTAACTGAACTTGAATTGTTTTGTAAAGCGGAATGGTCCAAAATACCTTCATCCAGGATCCAGGAACTGATTAAAAGCTACAGGAAGCGACTAGAGGCTGTTATCTTTGCAAAAGGAGGATCTACTAAATATTAATGTCACTTTTCTGTTGAGGTGCCCATACTTTTGCACCGGTCAAATTTTGGTTTAATGCATATTGCACATTTTCTGTTAGTACAATAAACCTCATTTCAGTCCTGAAATATTACTGTGTCCATCAGTTATTAGATATATCAAACTGAAATGGCTGTTGCAAACACCAAAATATTTAGAACTAAAAATGATTAAGATTAGAGATGAGCGAACAGTGTTCTATCGAACTCATGTTCAATCGGATATTAGGCTGTTCGGCATGTTCGAATCGAATCGAACACCGCGTGGTAAAGTGCGCCATTACTCGATTCCCCTCCCACCTTCCCTGGCGCCTTTTTTGCTCCAATAACAGCGCAGGGTAGGTGGGACAGGAACTACGACACCGGTGACGTTGAAAAAAGTAGGCAAAACCCATTGGCTGCCGAAAACATGTGACCTCTAATTTAAAAGAACAGCGCCGCCCAGGTTCGCGTCATTCTGAGCTTGCAATTCACCGAGGACGGAGGTTTCCGTCCAGCTAGCTAGGGCTTAGATTCTGGGTAGGCAGGGACAGGCTAGGATAGGAAGGAGAAGACAACCAACAGCTCTTATAAGAGCTAAATTCCAGGGAGAAGCTTGTCAGTGTAACGTGGCACTGACGGGCTCAATCGCCGCAACCCAGCTTTCCCAGGATCCTGAATGGAATACACTGTCAGTGTATTCCCGTATACCCGATATATACCCCGATACCCGTTCCAACGGTGTGCCCCCCCACCTTCACCCCAGAAATACCCTGCAAGTCCCCTAGCAATAGAATTGGGGCTATATACACCCACAATTTTTACTACTGGTATACAGTGCCATTGTCTGACTGGGAATTCAAAGAATATATTGGGAATACAAATACCCTCATTTCTTGCTACTGCCATATAGTGCCAGTGTCTGACTGGGAATTCAAAGAATATATTGGGGTTACGTGCACCCACAATTTTTACTACTGGTATACAGTGCCATTGTCTGACTGGGAATTCAAAGAATATATTGGGAATACAAATACCCTCATTTCTTGCTACTGCCATATAGTGCCAGTGTCTGACTGGGAATTCAAAGAATATATTGGGGTTACGTGCACCCACAATTTTTACTACTGGTATACAGTGCCATTGTCTGACTGGGAATTCAAAGAATATATTGGGAATACAAATACCCTCATTTCTTGCTACTGCCATATAGTGCCAGTGTCTGACTGGGAATTCAAAGAATATATTGGGGTTACGTGCACCCACAATTTTTACTACTGGTATACAGTGCCATTGTCTGACTGGGAATTCAAAGAATATATTGGGAATACAAATACCCTCATTTCTTGCTACTGCCATATAGTGCCAGTTTCTGACTGGTAATTCAAAGAATATATTGGGGTTACGTGCACCCACAATTTTTACTACTGGTATACAGTGCCATTGTCTGACTGGGAATTCAAAGAATATATTGGGGTTATAAATACCCTCATTTCTTGCTACTGCCATATAGTGCCAGTTTCTGACTGGTAATTCAAAGAATATATTGTGGTTACGTGCACCCACAATTTTTACTACTGGTATACAGTGCCATTGTCTGACTGGGAATTCAAAGAATATATTGGGAATACAAATACCCTCATTTCTTGCTACTGCCATATAGTGCCAGTTTCTGACTGGTAATTCAAAGAATATATTGTGGTTACGTGCACCCACAATTTTTACTACTGGTATACAGTGCCATTGTCTGACTGGGAATTCAAAGAATATATTGGGAATACAAATACCCTCATTTCTTGCTACTGCCATATAGTGCCAGTGTCTGACTGGGAATTCAAAGAATATATTGGGGTTACGTGCACCCACAATTTTTACTACTGGTATACAGTGCCATTGTCTGACTGGGAATTCAAAGAATATATTGGGAATACAAATACCCTCATTTCTTGCTACTGCCATATAGTGCCAGTGTCTGACTGGGAATTCAAAGAATATATTGGGGTTACGTGCACCCACAATTTTTACTACTGGTATACAGTGCCATTGTCTGACTGGGAATTCAAAGAATATATTGGGAATACAAATACCCTCATTTCTTGCTACTGCCATATAGTGCCAGTTTCTGACTGGTAATTCAAAGAATATATTGGGGTTACGTGCACCCACAATTTTTACTACTGGTATACAGTGCCATTGTCTGACTGGGAATTCAAAGAATATATTGGGGTTATAAATACCCTCATTTCTTGCTACTGCCATATAGTGCCAGTTTCTGACTGGTAATTCAAAGAATATATTGTGGTTACGTGCACCCACAATTTTTACTACTGGTATACAGTGCCATTGTCTGACTGGGAATTCAAAGAATATATTGGGAATACAAATACCCTCATTTCTTGCTACTGCCATATAGTGCCAGTGTCTGACTGGGAATTCAAAGAATATATTGGGGTTACGTGCACCCACAATTTTTACTACTGGTATACAGTGCCATTGTCTGACTGGGAATTCAAAGAATATATTGGGGTTATAAATACCCTCATTTCTTGCTACTGCCATATAGTGCCAGTGTCTGACTGGGAATTCAAAGAATATATTGGGGTTACGTGCACCCACAATTTTTACTACTGGTATACAGTGCCATTGTCTGACTGGGAATTCAAAGAATATATTGGGAATACAAATACCCTCATTTCTTGCTACTGCCATATAGTGCCAGTGTCTGACTGGGAATTCAAAGAATATATTGGGGTTACGTGCACCCACAATTTTTACTACTGGTATACAGTGCCATTGTCTGACTGGGAATTCAAAGAATATATTGGGAATACAAATACCCTCATTTCTTGCTACTGCCATATAGTGCCAGTTTCTGACTGGTAATTCAAAGAATATATTGGGGTTACGTGCACCCACAATTTTTACTACTGGTATACAGTGCCATTGTCTGACTGGGAATTCAAAGAATATATTGGGAATACAAATACCCTCATTTCTTGCTACTGCCATATAGTGCCAGTGTCTGACTGGGAATTCAAAGAATATATTGGGGTTACGTGCACCCACAATTTTTAATACTGGTATACAGTGCCATTGTCTGACTGGGAATTCAAAGAATATATTGGGAATACAAATACCCTCATTTCTTGCTACTGCCATATAGTGCCAGTGTCTGACTGGGAATTCAAAGAATATATTGGGGTTACGTGCACCCACAATTTTTACTACTGGTATACAGTGCCATTGTCTGACTGGGAATTCAAAGAATATATTGGGGATACAAATACCCTCATTTCTTGCTACTGCCATATAGTGCCAGTTTCTGACTGGGAATTCAAAGAATATATTGGGAATACAAATACCCTCATTTCTTGCTACTGCCATATAGTGCCAGTGTCTGACTGGGAATTCAAAGAATATATTGGGGTTACGTGCACCCACAATTTTTACTACTGGTATACAGTGCCATTGTCTGACTGGGAATTCAAAGAATATATTGGGAATACAAATACCCTCATTTCTTGCTACTGCCATATAGTGCCAGTGTCTGACTGGGAATTCAAAGAATATATTGGGGTTACGTGCACCCACAATTTTTACTACTGGTATACAGTGCCATTGTCTGACTGGGAATTCAAAGAATATATTGGGAATACAAATACCCTCATTTCTTGCTACTGCCATATAGTGCCAGTGTCTGACTGGGAATTCAAAGAATATATTGGGGTTACGTGCACCCACAATTTTTACTACTGGTATACAGTGCCATTGTCTGACTGGGAATTCAAAGAATATATTGGGAATACAAATACCCTCATTTCTTGCTACTGCCATATAGTGCCAGTGTCTGACTGGTAATTCAAAGAATATATTGGGGTTACGTGCACCCACAATTTTTACTACTGGTATACAGTGCCATTGTCTGACTGGGAATTCAAAGAATATATTGGGAATACAAATACCCTCATTTCTTGCTACTGCCATATAGTGCCAGTGTCTGACTGGGAATTCAAAGAATATATTGGGGTTACGTGCACCCACAATTTTTACTACTGGTATACAGTGCCATTGTCTGACTGGGAATTCAAAGAATATATTGGGAATACAAATACCCTCATTTCTTGCTACTGCCATATAGTGCCAGTTTCTGACTGGTAATTCAAAGAATATATTGGGGTTACGTGCACCCACAATTTTTACTACTGGTATACAGTGCCATTGTCTGACTGGGAATTCAAAGAATATATTGGGGTTATAAATACCCTCATTTCTTGCTACTGCCATATAGTGCCAGTTTCTGACTGGTAATTCAAAGAATATATTGTGGTTACGTGCACCCACAATTTTTACTACTGGTATACAGTGCCATTGTCTGACTGGGAATTCAAAGAATATATTGGGAATACAAATACCCTCATTTCTTGCTACTGCCATATAGTGCCAGTGTCTGACTGGGAATTCAAAGAATATATTGGGGTTACGTGCACCCACAATTTTTACTACTGGTATACAGTGCCATTGTCTGACTGGGAATTCAAAGAATATATTGGGGTTATAAATACCCTCATTTCTTGCTACTGCCATATAGTGCCAGTGTCTGACTGGGAATTCAAAGAATATATTGGGGTTACGTGCACCCACAATTTTTACTACTGGTATACAGTGCCATTGTCTGACTGGGAATTCAAAGAATATATTGGGAATACAAATACCCTCATTTCTTGCTACTGCCATATAGTGCCAGTGTCTGACTGGGAATTCAAAGAATATATTGGGGTTACGTGCACCCACAATTTTTACTACTGGTATACAGTGCCATTGTCTGACTGGGAATTCAAAGAATATATTGGGAATACAAATACCCTCATTTCTTGCTACTGCCATATAGTGCCAGTTTCTGACTGGTAATTCAAAGAATATATTGGGGTTACGTGCACCCACAATTTTTACTACTGGTATACAGTGCCATTGTCTGACTGGGAATTCAAAGAATATATTGGGGTTATAAATACCCTCATTTCTTGCTACTGCCATATAGTGCCAGTTTCTGACTGGTAATTCAAAGAATATATTGGGGTTACGTGCACCCACAATTTTTACTACTGGTATACAGTGCCATTGTCTGACTGGGAATTCAAAGAATATATTGGGAATACAAATACCCTCATTTCTTGCTACTGCCATATAGTGCCAGTGTCTGACTGGGAATTCAAAGAATATATTGGGGTTACGTGCACCCACAATTTTTACTACTGGTATACAGTGCCATTGTCTGACTGGGAATTCAAAGAATATATTGGGAATACAAATACCCTCATTTCTTGCTACTGCCATATAGTGCCAGTGTCTGACTGGGAATTCAAAGAATATATTGGGGTTACGTGCACCCACAATTTTTACTACTGGTATACAGTGCCATTGTCTGACTGGGAATTCAAAGAATATATTGGGGTTATAAATACCCTCATTTCTTGCTACTGCCATATAGTGCCAGTGTCTGACTGGAAATTCAAAGAATATATTGGGGTTACGTGCACCCACAATTTTTACTACTGGTATACAGTGCCATTGTCTGACTGGGAATTCAAAGAATATATTGGGAATACAAATACCCTCATTTCTTGCTACTGCCATATAGTGCCAGTGTCTGACTGGGAATTCAAAGAATATATTGGGGTTACGTGCACCCACAATTTTTACTACTGGTATACAGTGCCATTGTCTGACTGGGAATTCAAAGAATATATTGGGAATACAAATACCCTCATTTCTTGCTACTGCCATATAGTGCCAGTTTCTGACTGGTAATTCAAAGAATATATTGGGGTTACGTGCACCCACAATTTTTACTACTGGTATACAGTGCCATTGTCTGACTGGGAATTCAAAGAATATATTGGGAATACAAATACCCTCATTTCTTGCTACTGCCATATAGTGCCAGTGTCTGACTGGGAATTCAAAGAATATATTGGGGTTACGTGCACCCACAATTTTTACTACTGGTATACAGTGCCATTGTCTGACTGGGAATTCAAAGAATATATTGGGGTTATAAATACCCTCATTTCTTGCTACTGCCATATAGTGCCAGTGTCTGACTGGGAATTCAAAGAATATATTGGGGTTACGTGCACCCACAATTTTTACTACTGGTATACAGTGCCATTGTCTGACTGGGAATTCAAAGAATATATTGGGAATACAAATACCCTCATTTCTTGCTACTGCCATATAGTGCCAGTGTCTGACTGGGAATTCAAAGAATATATTGGGGTTACGTGCACCCACAATTTTTACTACTGGTATACAGTGCCATTGTCTGACTGGGAATTCAAAGAATATATTGGGAATACAAATACCCTCATTTCTTGCTACTGCCATATAGTGCCAGTTTCTGACTGGTAATTCAAAGAATATATTGGGGTTACGTGCACCCACAATTTTTACTACTGGTATACAGTGCCATTGTCTGACTGGGAATTCAAAGAATATATTGGGAATACAAATACCCTCATTTCTTGCTACTGCCATATAGTGCCAGTGTCTGACTGGGAATTCAAAGAATATATTGGGGTTACGTGCACCCACAATTTTTACTACTGGTATACAGTGCCATTGTCTGACTGGGAATTCAAAGAATATATTGGGGTTATAAATACCCTCATTTCTTGCTACTGCCATATAGTGCCAGTGTCTGACTGGGAATTCAAAGAATATATTGGGGTTACGTGCACCCACAATTTTTACTACTGGTATACAGTGCCATTGTCTGACTGGGAATTCAAAGAATATATTGGGAATACAAATACCCTCATTTCTTGCTACTGCCATATAGTGCCAGTTTCTGACTGGTAATTCAAAGATTATATTGGGGTTACGTGCACCCACAATTTTTACTACTGGTATACAGTGCCATTGTCTGACTGGGAATTCAAAGAATATATTGGGAATACAAATACCCTCATTTCTTGCTACTGCCATATAGTGCCAGTGTCTGACTGGGAATTCAAAGAATATATTGGGGTTACGTGCACCCACAATTTTTACTACTGGTATACAGTGCCATTGTCTGACTGGGAATTCAAAGAATATATTGGGAATACAAATACCCTCATTTCTTGCTACTGCCATATAGTGCCAGTGTCTGACTGGTAATTCAAAGAATATATTGGGGTTACGTGCACCCACAATTTTTACTACTGGTATACAGTGCCATTGTCTGACTGGGAATTCAAAGAATATATTGGGAATACAAATACCCTCATTTCTTGCTACTGCCATATAGTGCCAGTGTCTGACTGGGAATTCAAAGAATATATTGGGGTTACGTGCACCCACAATTTTTACTACTGGTATACAGTGCCATTGTCTGACTGGGAATTCAAAGAATATATTGGGAATACAAATACCCTCATTTCTTGCTACTGCCATATAGTGCCAGTGTCTGACTGGGAATTCAAAGAATATATTGGGGTTACGTGCACCCACAATTTTTACTACTGGTATACAGTGCCATTGTCTGACTGGGAATTCAAAGAATATATTGGGAATACAAATACCCTCATTTCTTGCTACTGCCATATAGTGCCAGTGTCTGACTGGTAATTCAAAGAATATATTGGGGTTACGTGCACCCACAATTTTTACTACTGGTATACAGTGCCATTGTCTGACTGGGAATTCAAAGAATATATTGGGGTTATAAATACCCTCATTTCTTGCTACTGCCATATAGTGCCAGTGTCTGACTGGGAATTCAAAGAATATATTGGGGTTACGTGCACCCACAATTTTTACTACTGGTATACAGTGCCATTGTCTGACTGGGAATTCAAAGAATATATTGGGGTTATAAATACCCTCATTTCTTGCTACTGCCATATAGTGCCAGTGTCTGACTGGTAATTCAAAGAATATATTGGGGTTACGTGCACCCACAATTTTTACTACTGGTATACAGTGCCATTGTCTGACTGGGAATTCAAAGAATATATTGGGAATACAAATACCCTCATTTCTTGCTACTGCCATATAGTGCCAGTGTCTGACTGGGAATTCAAAGAATATATTGGGGTTACGTGCACCCACAATTTTTACTACTGGTATACAGTGCCATTGTCTGACTGGGAATTCAAAGAATATATTGGGAATACAAATACCCTCATTTCTTGCTACTGCCATATAGTGCCAGTTTCTGACTGGTAATTCAAAGAATATATTGGGGTTACGTGCACCCACAATTTTTACTACTGGTATACAGTGCCATTGTCTGACTGGGAATTCAAAGAATATATTGGGGTTATAAATACCCTCATTTCTTGCTACTGCCATATAGTGCCAGTTTCTGACTGGTAATTCAAAGAATATATTGTGGTTACGTGCACCCACAATTTTTACTACTGGTATACAGTGCCATTGTCTGACTGGGAATTCAAAGAATATATTGGGAATACAAATACCCTCATTTCTTGCTACTGCCATATAGTGCCAGTTTCTGACTGGTAATTCAAAGAATATATTGGGGTTACGTGCACCCACAATTTTTACTACTGGTATACAGTGCCAATTTCTAACTAGGAATTCAAAATGCGCAAGGCTCCCGGAAAGGGACGTGGACGAGGCCGTGGGCGAGGTCGGGGGAATGGTTCTGGGGAGCAAGGTAGCAGTGAAGCCACAGGGCGTCCCGTGCCTACTCCTGTGGGGCAGCAAGCATTGCGCCACTCCACAGTGCCAGGGTTGCTTGCCACATTAACTAAACTGCAGGGTACAAACCTTAGTAGGCCCGAGAACCAGGAACAGGTCTTGCAATGGCTGTCAGAGAACGCTTACAGCACATTGTCCAGCAGCCAGTCAGACTCTGCCTCCTCTCCTCCTATTACCCAACAGTCTTGTCTTCCTTCCTCCCAAAATTCCGAAGCTTTACAGAACAATAACCCAAACTGTCCCTGCTCCCCAGAGCTGTTCTCCGCTCCTTTCATTGTCCCTCAACCTGCCTCTCCACGTCACGATTCCACGAACCTAACAGAGGAGCATCTGTGTCCAGATGCTCAAACACTAGAGTCTCCTCCATCTCCGTTCGATTTGGTGGTGGATGACCAGCAACCCACCCTCATCGACGATGATGTGACGCAGTTGCCGTCAGGGCATCCAGTTGACCAGCGCATTGTGCGGGAGGAGGAGATGAGACAGGAGTTGGAAAAGGAAGTGGTGGATGATGAGGACACTGACCCGACCTGGACAGGGGGGATGTCAAGCGGGGAAAGTAGTGTGGATGTTGAGGCAGGTGCAGCACCAAAAAGGGTAGCTAGAGGCAGAGGCAGAGGTCAGCAGCTTAGGCGAAGCCAGGCCACACCCGGAATCTCCCAAGATGTTCCAGTTCGTACCCAGCCCCGAAAAACTCCCACCTCGAGGGCACGTTTCTCGAAGGTGTGGAGTTTTTTCAAGGAATGCGCCGAGGACAGATATAGTGTTGTCTGCACAATTTGCCTCTCGAAATTGATTAGGGGCTCTGAGAAGAGCAACCTGTCCACCACTTCAATGCGCCGTCATTTGGAATCCAAGCACTGGAATCAGTGGCAGGCAGCAACGGCAGGACAAAGGCCGCCTGCCGTTCACGCCACTGCCACTGCCTCTGCCACTGCCTCTGCCTCTGCCACTGCCACTGCTGACTGTGCTGGCGATGCACTCCAGAGGACGAGCCAGGACACCACTTCATCTGCCTCCGCCACTTTGTTGACTTCTACCTCATCCTCCCCTGGTCCTGTCTTATCTCCTTCTCCTGCACCATCAAAGGCACCATCAGGCGTTTCTTTACAACAACCCACCATCTCTCAGACATTGGAGCGGCGGCAGAAATACACTGCTAACCACCCACACGCGCAAGCCTTGAACGCCAACATCGCTAAACTGCTGGCCCAGGAGATGTTGGCGTTCCGGCTTGTTGAAACTCCCGCCTTCCTGGACCTGATGGCAACTGCGGCACCTCGCTATGCCGTCCCTAGCCGTCACTACTTCTCCCGGTGTGCCGTCCCCGCCTTGCACCAGCACGTGTCACTCAACATCAGGCGGGCCCTTAGTTCCGCGCTTTGCACAAAGGTCCACTTGACCACCGACGCGTGGACAAGTGCATGCGGACAGGGACGCTACATTTCACTGACGGCACACTGGGTGAATGTAGTTGAGGCTGGGACTGCTTCCCAAACTGGCCCGGTGTACCTCGTCTCCCCGCCTAACATTCCTGGCAGGGACACGAGAAGAACACCCCCCTCCTCCTCCTCCTCTACCGCCTCCTCCTCCGCCACCGCCTCCTCCTCCGCCACCGCCTCCTCCTCCGCTGTTAGATTGACCCCAGCTACGAGTTGGAAACGTTGCAGCACTGGCGTTGGTAGACGTCAGCAGGCTGTGCTGAAGCTGATCAGCTTGGGGGACAGACAGCACACTGCCTCCGAGGTGAGGGATGCCCTCCTCGATGAGACGGCAATATGGTTTGAGCCGCTGCACCTGGGCCCAGGCATGGTCGTTTGTGATAACGGCCGGAACCTGGTAGCAGCTCTGGAGCTTGCCGGACTCCAACATGTTCCATGCCTGGCCCACGTCTTCAACCTAGTGGTGCAACGTTTCCTAAAGAGCTACCCCAATGTTCCAGAGCTACTGGTGAAAGTGCGGCGCATGTGCGCCCACTTTCGCAAGTCGACAGTAGCCGCTGCTAGCTTAAAATCTCTCCAGCAACGCCTGCATGTGCCACAACACCGGCTTTTGTGCGACGTCCCCACACGCTGGAACTCAACGTTTCAGATGTTGAATAGAGTGGTTGAGCAGCAGAGACCTTTGATGGAATACCAGCTACAAAACCCTAGGGTGCCACAAAGTCAGCTGCCTCAGTTTCACATCCATGAGTGGCCATGGATGAGAGACCTTTGTGACATCCTACGGGTCTTTGAGGAGTCCACAAGGAGGGTGAGCTCTGAGGATGCGATGGTGAGCCTTACAATCCCGCTCTTGTGTGTTCTGAGAGAATCCCTGATTGACATCAGGGATAACTCAGATCACACAGAGGAGTTAGGGATAGCATCTGATCCGTCACAGCTGGAGAGTAGGTCCACACATCTGTCCGCTTCACTGCGTTTAATGGAGGAGGAGGAGGAGGAGGAGGAGGAGGAGGAAGAAGAGTTGTCCGATGATGTGATGGTGATACAGGAGGCTTCCGGGCAACTTCGAATCGTCCCATTGTTGCAGCGCGGATGGGTAGACATGGAGGATGAGGAGGAAATGGAGATTGAACTGGTGGGGCCAGAGGAGTCATGCCAACTAACACTGTGGCAGACATGGCTGAGTTCATGTTGGGGTGCTTTACAACCGACAAGCGTATTGTCAAAATCATGGAGGACAACCAGTACTGGATCTTTGCTATCCTTGACCCCCGGTATAAAAACAACATCTCGTCTTTTATTCCGGTAGAGGGGAGGGCCAATCGCATCAATGCTTGCCACAGGCAATTGGTGCAGAATATGATGGAGATGTTTCCAGCATGTGACGTTGGCGGCAGGGAGGGCAGTTCCTCCAGTAGGCAACCAAGTTCTCACCGGTCCACACAAACGAGGGGCACACTGTCTAAGGTCTGGGACACCTTGATGGCACCCCCTCGCCAAAGTGCCGCCACGGAGGGTCCTAGTGTCACCAGGCGTGAGAAGTATAGGCACATGTTGCGGGAATACCTTTCCGACCACAGCCCTGTCCTCTCCGACCCCTCTGCGCCCTACACGTATTGGGTGTCGAAGTTGGACCTGTGGCTTGAACTTGCCCTATATGCCTTGGAGGTGCTGTCCTGTCCTGCCGCCAGCGTCCTATCTGAGAGGGTGTTCAGTGCAGCCGGTGGCATCATCACTGACAAGCGCACCCGTCTGTCAGCTGAGAGTGCCGACCGGCTCACTTTGATAAAAATGAACCACCACTGGGTAGAGCCGTCATTTTTGTGCCCACCTGTGTAAAGCACCCCAACATGAAACTCCATGTCTGTACTCAACCTCTCCAATTCCTCCGCATCCTCATACTCATCCACCATAAGCGTTGCACAATTCTGCTAATACTAGGCTCCCTCCACCCTGATTTCCCCCAACTCTGCTGGTTAGAGGCTCCCTCCACCCTGATTTCCACCAACTCTGCTGGTTAGAGGCTCCCTCCACCATGAATTGATCCAAACTGGGCTGTTTAGCGGCTCCCTCCACCATGAATTGGTCCAAACTGGGGTTTTTAAAGGCTCCCTCCACCATGAATTGGTCCAAACTGGGGGTTTTTAGAGGCTCCCTCCACCATGAATTTGCCCAAACTGGGCTGTTTAGAGGCTCCCTCCACCATGAATTGGTCCAAACTGGGCTGGTTAGAGGCTCCCTCCACCATGAATTGGTCCAAACTGGGTTTTTTAGAGGCTCCCTCCACCATGAATTGGTCCAAACTGGGGGTTTTTAGAGGCTCCCTCCACCATGAATTTGCCCAAACTGGGCTGTTTAGAGGCTCCCTCCACCATGAATTGGTCCAAACTGGGCTGGTTAGAGGCTCCCTCCACCATGAATTGGTCCAAACTGGGTTTTTTAGAGGCTCCCTCCACCATGAATTGGTCCAAACTTGGCTGTTTAGAGGCTCCCTCCACCATTAATTGGTCCAAACTGGGCTGGTTAGAGGCTCTCTCCACCATGAATTGGTCCAAACTGGGTTTTTTAGAGGCTCCCTCCACCATGAATTTGCCCAAACTGGGCTGGTTAGAGGCTCCCTCCACCATGAATTGGTCCAAACTGGGGTTTTTAGAGGCTCCCTCCACCATGAATTGGTCCAAACTTGGCTGTTTAGAGGCTCCCTCCACCATTAATTGGTCCAAACTGGGCTGGTTAGAGGCTCCCTCCACCATGAATTGGTCCAAACTGGGTTTTTTAGAGGCTCCCTCCACCATGAATTTGCCCAAACTGGGCTGTTTAGAGGCTCCCTCCACCATGAATTGGTCCAAACTGGGCTGTTTAGAGGCTCCCTCCACCATGAATTTGCCCAAACTGGGCTGTTTAGAGGCTCCCTCCACCATGAATTGGTCCAAACTGGGCTGTTTAGAGGCTCCCTCCACCATTAATTGGTCCAAACTGGGCTGGTTAGAGGCTCCCTCCACCATGAATTTCCCAAAACTTGGCTGTTTAGAGGCTCCCTCCACCATTAATTGGTCCAAACTGGGCTGGTTAGAGGCTCCCTCCACCATGAATTTGCCCAAACTGGGCTGTTTAGAGGCTCCCTCCACCATGAATTGGTCCAAACTGGGTTTTTTAGAGGCTCCCTCCACCATGAATTGGTCCAAACTGGGCTGTTTAGAGGCTCCCTCCACCATGAATTTGCCCAAACTGGGCTGTTTAGCGGCTCCCTCCACCATGAATTGGTCCAAACTGGGCTGGTTAGAGGCTCCCTCCACCATGAATTTGCCCAAACTGGGCTGTTTAGAGGCTCCCTCCACCATGAATTTGCCCAAACTGGGCTGTTTAGAGGCTCCCTCCACCATGAATTGGTCCAAACTGGGTTTTTTAGAGGCTCCCTCCACCATGGATTGGTCCAAACTGGGCTGTTTAGAGGCTCCCTCCACCATGAATTTGCCCAAACTGGGCTGTTTAGCGGCTCCCTCCACCATTAATTGGTCCAAACTGGGCTGGTTAGAGGCTCCCTCCACCATGAATTTGCCCAAACTGGGCTGTTTAGAGGCTCCCTCCACCATGAATTTGCCCAAACTGGGCTGGTTAGAGGCTCCCTCCACCATGAATTGGTCCAAACTGGGGTTTTTAGAGGCTCCCTCCACCATGAATTGGTCCAAACTTGGCTGTTTAGAGGCTCCCTCCACCATGAATTGGTCCAAACTGGGGTGGTTAGAGGCTCCCTCCACCATTAATTGGTCCAAACTGGGCTGGTTAGAGGCTCCCTCCACCATTAATTGGTCCAAACTGGGCTGGTTAGAGGCTCCCTCCACCATTAATTGGTCCAAACTGGGCTGGTTAGAGGCTCCCTCCACCATGAATTTGCCCAAACTGGGCTGTTTAGAGGCTCCCTCCACCATGAATTGGTCCAAACTGGGTTTTTTAGAGGCTCCCTCCACCATGAATTGGTCCAAACTGGGCTGTTTAGAGGCTCCCTCCACCATGAATTTGCCCAAACTGGGCTGTTTAGCGGCTCCCTCCACCATTAATTGGTCCAAACTGGGCTGGTTAGAGGCTCCCTCCACCATGAATTTGCCCAAACTGGGCTGTTTAGAGGCTCCCTCCACCATGAATTTGCCCAAACTGGGCTGGTTAGAGGCTCCCTCCACCATGAATTGGTCCAAACTGGGGTTTTTAGAGGCTCCCTCCACCATGAATTGGTCCAAACTTGGCTGTTTAGAGGCTCCCTCCACCATGAATTGGTCCAAACTGGGGTGGTTAGAGGCTCCCTCCACCATTAATTGGTCCAAACTGGGCTGGTTAGAGGCTCCCTCCACCATTAATTGGTCCAAACTGGGCTGGTTAGAGGCTCCCTCCACCATTAATTGGTCCAAACTGGGCTGGTTAGAGGCTCCCTCCACCATGAATTTGCCCAAACTGGGCTGTTTAGAGGCTCCCTCCACCATGAATTGGTCCAAACTGGGTTTTTTAGAGGCTCCCTCCACCATGAATTGGTCCAAACTGGGCTGTTTAGAGGCTCCCTCCACCATGAATTTGCCCAAACTGGGCTGTTTAGCGGCTCCCTCCACCATTAATTGGTCCAAACTGGGCTGGTTAGAGGCTCCCTCCACCATGAATTTGCCCAAACTGGGCTGTTTAGAGGCTCCCTCCACCATGAATTTGCCCAAACTGGGCTGGTTAGAGGCTCCCTCCACCATGAATTGGTCCAAACTGGGGTTTTTAGAGGCTCCCTCCACCATGAATTGGTCCAAACTTGGCTGTTTAGAGGCTCCCTCCACCATGAATTGGTCCAACCTGGGGTGGTTAGAGGCTCCCTCCACCATTAATTGGTCCAAACTGGGCTGGTTAGAGGCTCCCTCCACCATTAATTGGTCCAAACTGGGCTGGTTAGAGGCTCCCTCCATCATTAATTGGTCCAAACTGGGCTGGTTAGAGGCTCCCTCCACCATGAATTGGTCCAAACTGGGGTTTTTAGAGGCTCCCTCCACCATTAATTGGTCCAAACTGGGCTGGTTAGAGGCTCCCTCCACCATGAATTGGTCCAAACTGGTTTTTTTAGAGGCTCCCTCCACCATGAATTGGTCCAAACTGGGGTTTTTAGAGGCTCCCTCCACCATGAATTGGTCCAAACTGGGCTGTTTAGCGGCTCCCTCCACCATTAATTGGTCCAAACTGGGCTGGTTAGAGGCTCCCTCCACCATGAATTTGCCCAAACTGGGCTGTTTAGAGGCTCCCTCCACCATGAATTTGCCCAGACTGGGCTGGTTAGAGGCTCCCTCCACCATGAATTGGTCCAAACTGGGGTTTTTAGAGGCTCCCTCCACCATGAATTGGTCCAAACTTGGCTGTTTAGAGGCTCCCTCCACCATTAATTGGTCCAAACTGGGCTGGTTAGAGGCTCCCTCCACCATGAATTGGTCCAAACTGGGTTTTTTAGAGGCTCCCTCCACCATGAATTTGCCCAAACTGGGGTGTTTAGAGGCTCCCTCCACCATGAATTGGTCCAAACTGGGCTGGTTAGAGGCTCCCTCCACCATGAATTTCCCAAAACTTGGCTGTTTAGAGGCTCCCTCCACCATTAATTGGTCCAAACTGGGCTGGTTAGAGGCTCCCTCCACCATGAATTTGCCCAAACTGGGCTGTTTAGAGGCTCCCTCCACCATGAATTGGTCCAAACTGGGTTTTTTAGAGGCTCCCTCCACCATGAATTGGTCCAAACTGGGCTGTTTAGAGGCTCCCTCCACATGAATTTGCCCAAACTGGGCTGTTTAGCGGCTCCCTCCACCATTAATTGGTCCAAACTGGGCTGGTTAGAGGCTCCCTCCACCATGAATTTGCCCAAACTGGGCTGTTTAGAGGCTCCCTCCACCATGAATTTGCCCAAACTGGGCTGGTTAGAGGCTCCCTCCACCATGAATTGGTCCAAACTGGGGTTTTTAGAGGCTCCCTCCACCATGAATTGGTCCAAACTTGGCTGTTTAGAGGCTCCCTCCACCATGAATTGGTCCAAACTGGGCTGGTTAGAGGCTCCCTCCACCATGAATTTCCCAAAACTTGGCTGTTTAGAGGCTCCCTCCACCATTAATTGGTCCAAACTGGGCTGGTTAGAGGCTCCCTCCACCATGAATTTGCCCAAACTGGGCTGTTTAGAGGCTCCCTCCACCATGAATTGGTCCAAACTGGGTTTTTTAGAGGCTCCCTCCACCATGAATTGGTCCAAACTGGGCTGTTTAGAGGCTCCCTCCACCATGAATTTGCCCAAACTGGGCTGTTTAGCGGCTCCCTCCACCATTAATTGGTCCAAACTGGGCTGGTTAGAGGCTCCCTCCACCATGAATTTGCCCAAACTGGGCTGTTTAGAGGCTCCCTCCACCATGAATTTGCCCAAACTGGGCTGGTTAGAGGCTCCCTCCACCATGAATTGGTCCAAACTGGGGTTTTTAGAGGCTCCCTCCACCATGAATTGGTCCAAACTTGGCTGTTTAGAGGCTCCCTCCACCATGAATTGGTCCAAACTGGGGTGGTTAGAGGCTCCCTCCACCATTAATTGGTCCAAACTGGGCTGGTTAGAGGCTCCCTCCACCATTAATTGGTCCAAACTGGGCTGGTTAGAGGCTCCCTCCACCATTAATTGGTCCAAACTGGGCTGGTTAGAGGCTCCCTCCACCATTAATTGGTCCAAACTGGGCTGGTTAGAGGCTCCCTCCACCATGAATTTGCCCAAACTGGGCTGGTTAGAGGCTCCCTCCACCATGAATTGGTCCAAACTGGGTTTTTTAGAGGCTCCCTCCACCATGAATTTGCCCAAACTGGGCTGGTTAGAGGCTCCCTCCACCATGAATTTGCCCAAACTGGGCTGGTTAGAGGCTCCCTCCACCATGAATTGGTCCAAACTGGGTTTTTTAGAGGCTCCCTCCACCATGAATTTGCCCACACTGGGCTGGTTAGAGGCTCCCTCCACCATGAATTGGTCCAAACTGGGGTTTTTAGAGGCTCCCTCCACCATGAATTTGCCCAAACTGGGGTGTTTAGAGGCTCCCTCCACCATGAATTTGCCCAAACCCTGCTGGTTAGAGGCTCAATCCACCCTGATTTTCAAAACAAATGTTGGTGCCAACCTCAACTTACTACAAGGGCCAAATTCACTGCTGGTGACAAGCTCTCCTCACTGCAAGTGCCAAATACACATGTTTCAAGGTGTTTTCCTACTGTCAGAGATGTGGTATTGAGTGTGTAAAGTGTGTAGTTGTTAGGCTGTGATGTTGGGGTAATAGAGGGTCTTTGGTGTGTTAGATGCCCCCAGACATGCTTCCCCTGCTGTCCCAGTGTCATTCCAGAGGTGTTGGCATCATTTCCTGGGGTGTCATTGTGGACTTGGTGACCCTCCAGACACGGATTTGGGTTTCCCCCTTAACGAGTATCTGTTCCCCATAGACTATAATGGGGTTCGAAACCCATTCGAACACACGAACATTGAGCGGCTGTTCGAATCGAATTTCGAACCTCGAACATTTTAGTGTTCGCTCATCTCTAATTAAGATTAATAGGGGTGCCCAAACTTTTTCATAGGACTGTATGTAAGGGAAGTCTCATGGATGGAAGGTGTATAGTAACATTTACTCTGCTGTGGCCAAAGGAACTTACCGTACTACTGGAAGAGAACTAACGGTGATTCCTTCAACATGTTCTGATGTAGCAGTCAGTAGTAGCCCCTATTGTCTTAACAGTGGTGTTTTGCTGCCATCTACTGGTGTGAAGAAATATAGCCTGGGACTGTACTACTGTGAGACAATAATCACCCTGTTCTGTTTGGTAAATGGTGCGGTCCAGAGGAAGTGACGTGAGCAGCGTGGTGTGGGCCCAGAGTGTGTGCTGTGAGGACCTGTGAGAGGCCATTGCTGCTGTAGGCCATAGTAGAAGGCCTGAAACACTGCAGAGACTGACTGGAGAAAGCGGCAGTGTTGTGGAGATTGTTCTGGAGACTAAAGCCGGACTGTGCCTTGGACTTTGTTCAGACCTTCACCCAAGACAGAAGCAAGACAGAGTCTGCTGAGTTCCTGGACAGGCCTGCATCGAGGGAGCACCACAGAGAGCTGAGAGACTGTATAAACCCGGTACCGTACAAGTATCTCAGGGACAGCTAGGGCCAGTTTATAGCGGGCGTTATCCTCATACTGTTATATGTAACTTAGTTTTATTTTGTTGATTCCTTCCCATTTTCCATAAGTAAATTGTGTTATATACCTGCCAGTGTGCGTCTGTCTCCTAGTCGCGGATCCTTGTTACCTGCTGGCCCGGACTTACATTTTGGCGTAGTCGGCAGGATCCGTAGCTCAGTAGACATGTCGGACAGGGAAGAGGGAACCTCTGCCGGGTCAAGCTCAGGCGCCCCAGCTGATAGTCCCAATGTAGCTGTTTTACCAGGAAGGAGAATGGTGCCGCCGGGCTCAGTGATGAGCCAAGTGACAAAATTTAATGGATGTAATATGACGGTAGCTGAATGGGCAGATCAGATACGAGGCTTACAGCAGATATATGACATTGCACCAGATGTGATCGTACAGTTAGCCACACTGACGCTGACAGGGGACGCCAAGACGACTGTCAGGCTACAACCAGCTAATGAGAAAAAGACATTTGATGAAGTAGTGACTTTGTTAGAGACCATTTATGGAGAGACAGCATCATTAGGTTCCCTAAAGGTCAGGTTCTTTCAGCGAACCCAGTCAGAAACTGAAACTCTCCCTCAGTATGCCAATGCCCTACAAGAACTACTCAATGACGTTAGGGAAAAAGGGGGAACCAACGCTATAGCCGACTATGACCGTACTCTCCGAGACCAGTTTGTCATAGGAATACGTGACAAGATCATAGCAGAGGCAATGCAAGATGAGATAAGGAGACGGCCACAATCTACCTTCAGTGACATACGGGTGGAGGCAATTTACCGTGCGAATAGTAAAGTGACAGAGCCACAGGTGAGACAGAGTGTCACACTAAGTCAAGGGGCTGAAGCAGCAGCTATAGGAAAAGCCAGAGACCTGGAGTCCATTATTCAGAAACTACAGGTACAAGTAGAATACCTAACAAAGCGCTGCGAAGATTATGCACAGCAGGCCAAGAGAGGCTATGAAGGAGGAAGAGTGAATAAAGTACCTGAGAGTGGAGTGTCAGGGGCCTACCGAGGGGGCCCAGAACAGGACCGAGAACGTTGGGTCTACCGAGGGGGCCCAGAGAGACGACCACCTCGGCGAGAGATCCAGTGCTGGGTGTGTGGAAGACTGGGACATGTCGCTGCAAAATGCCCAGATAAGTTCCCAAGACAGCCGCCTTTAAACTAGAAGGTTCCAGCGCAGCGGGGCATGCGTTGGAAGGGAATAAAAGAGTGAAGGAAGTTAAGAGCCCTGATGATACACTGATTGCAGCAAGCCCAGTATTGCAGGTCAAGATGAATGATGTTCTTGTTACTGGAATGATAGATACGGGATCACAGGTTACCACTATGGGAAGAGAATGTTATGAACGGTACTTCCAACAGTCTGCCCAGTATGACCCTGAGATGTTTGTGAGTGTGGTGGCAGCCAATAACCTACCTGTCCCGGTATGCGGAGTAGTCTGGATGGACGTGAACATATGCGGCCGAGACTTAGGCAGAAGAGGTATTATCGTAGTCCAGGAGGGCTATGATAAACAGATCCCCGTAATTTTAGGGATGAATATTCTGAAGGACATGGACCACCTGCTGTTTGCTAGAGATGGGCATAATTATTGGAGAGAAGCTACTGCTCACCAACCCACTCGGGCTGCCTTACAGCGATTAATAAGGATGTGTGGACTACAGAGAGCCACCGGTGGAGAACAGCCCGTGGGCTGTATTACTGTTCCTCATCACACCAAGGTAACACTACCAGCTGAAAGAGAGACTATTATATCGCTCCCACTGGGCACCACCCGGAAATTAGAAGGCCTCTCTGTCATGATTGACCCATTATCTAACCAGAGCGGGTGCACTAATGTGCTTGTGGCTCGCTCCTTGTCTGTGGTAACCCAGGGGAGAGTGTTGGTGCGGTGTGTCAATACCCATAACCAGAGTTTAGATCTGACTCCAGGTAGCCTCCTTGCCAAGGTCTATGCTGTCCCAGCTGAAATACGAAAGGCGACACCTTTAGAACTGACCCCGTCCGGGAAGGGGGAATGGTCAGTGACCGTGTCCACAGAAGCAGAAGGGCTCATTGTCTCCCATGAAGAAGGGCGGTTGCTGCGGGAACGGATGAAGTTAAATGTTTCCCGATTCACCACTGATCAAGTCAGAAAGATAGACCAGTTGCTAGGAGAACACGAGGCCTCATTTGCACGACATGAGAATGACTTTGGCTGTGCACAGGGAATCTATCACGAAATACCCACTGGAGATGCGGCTCCCATCCGAGAGAGATATCGGCAGATACCACCACAACAGTACCAAGAAGTGAAAGATCTGCTGAATTCAATGCTGGAGAATGGAGTTGTTAGAGAGAGTCAAAGCCCTTGGGCTGCACCAGTGGTGTTAGTCAAAAAGAAGGACGGATCTTTAAGGTTCTGCGTGGATTATCGTAGACTGAACTCCTGCACTGTACGTGACTCTTACCCGCTCCCCCGTATTGAAGAATCGCTTATGGCCTTAGGCAAGGCCCGTTACTTCTCGTCCCTGGATTTAGCAAGTGGCTACTGGCAGGTCCCCATGAGTGAGAAAGACAAAGGGAAGACGGCTTTCATCCTCCCAATGGGTCTATATGAGTTCAACCGTATGCCTTTTGGTCTGACCAATGCCCCGGGTACATTCCAACGGCTCATGGAGAAATGTCTGGGCGATTTCAATTTCGAATTCACTCTGATTTACCTTGATGACATCATTGTCTATTCCGCTACATTCGAAGATCATCTTCAGAAGCTGGGGCAGGTTTTTAGGAGACTGAGAGAGCACGGTTTGAAGTTGAAGCCCAGTAAGTGTCGCCTGTTACAGGAAGAAATTGAATATTTGGGACATCGAATATCAGGACGTGGAGTGCAGCCATCCAGTGAGAAGATTGCGGCTGTGCGAGACTGGCCCACTCCTACCACCCTACGAGAGGTCCGTGCCTTCTTAGGGCTTGCTGGATATTACAGGCGGTTTGTGAAAGACTTTGCACACAAAGCTGAACCACTGAATGCGCTATTGAGGAATACCGCTAGGGGTCCGAAGGCTCAATGCGTGCCTTGGGGTATCGAACAAGAGAGAGCATTTCAAACTCTGAAAGATGCTTTGACCAACCCTCCAATTCTGGCATATGCTGATTACCATCTACCCTTTCAGCTTTATACAGACGCCAGCCAATATGGTCTTGGGGCAGTACTCTCCCAAATCCAGAATGGAGAAGAAAGAGTGATCGCATATGGCAGCCGGTCATTACGAGACTCTGAAAGAAACCCTGCTAATTACAGCTCCTTCCGCTTGGAGTTATTAGCCCTTGTGTGGGCAATGACTGAGAAGTTTGCGGGGTACCTCACCGGGGCAGAAGTACAAGTGTTGACAGACAACAATCCACTGGCACATTTGGATAATGCAAAGCTAGGTGCCCTGGAGCAACGGTGGATGGCCCGACTTTCTAAGTACCGCTACAGTGTGAAATATCGCTCCAAAAATGAGAATCAGAATGCCGATGCATTGTCCCGAGTCACCACCCAACCACCGGTCGGGGACATAGATCAAGAATTAGAATCAACAGAGGTACCTGATTTCACCCAGTTTTCCCAGAAGGTGGTGACTGCTCGACAGAGCGAAATACTGGGAACTCAAGTAGCTCCCTTCCTGGGCCCATCCCACCAAGAATGGATTGGGCTCCAGCAACGTGATCCAAGCCTGGCACTGTTATGCCGTTGTGTTAAAAAGGGGTGCAAGCCTACTACTGATGAAAGAGACCAGCTGTCACCCGAAGTATTAGCGGTACTGGGGCAGTGGAACCGATTGGAGATGAGGGACGGGATCCTACGACGGCATGTATACTTGCCAACTGATATTGACGCCTGTTATCAAATTGTAGTGACTACTGATCTGGCCCGTCCACTAGCCGCCGAGGTACATCGTAGGAATGGTCACTTTGGAGCTGAGAAGACCTTTAGGTGGCTCCAACGATTGATCTTCTGTCCGAGTCTCCGCTTCATTGTTGAAGAAGTATGTCGTGATTGCAGAGCATGCGAAATCAACAAAGCAGTTGAACAGAGGGCTCCAACACAGACCATAGTGACGAAAGAGCCACTTGAAGTATTGATGATTGACTATCTCGCCGTGGGATATTCTGCAAGTGGGCATCAGTATTGCTTAGTTATGGTAGATCACTTTACCAAATTTGCTGTAGCCGTTGCAACAAAGGACCAGACTGCTGAGTCGGCTGCTGAGGCCCTGTGTCACCACTTCATACGAGTGTACGGCTGCCCTCAACGCATTCACTCTGACCAAGGCGCCTGCTTTGAGGGGCGAGTCATGCAAGAAGTGCAACGTATTTATGGAATGAAAAAGTCACGCACCACCCCATACCATCCACAGGGGAACGGGGCATGTGAACGATTTAACCGCACATTACTTCAGATGATCCGTACCTTGGAAGCCGACAAGAAGCGACAATGGCCGCAGTACCTGCCTGAATTGCTATGGGCCTATAATAATCAAATCCACTCTGTCACAGGGTACGCCCCATATGTTCTCTTCTTTGGGCGACCCGGAAAAGGTGTGGGAGACCTCAACCTCGAAGACACCGATGAATTTCCTTATCGAGGCCTGCCCACTTGGATTCAGGCTCACCGTCAGAGATTAGAGACTGTCCACCGGATAGTACGTGAGGGACTACAAGAACAAGTTCACCCTAATCATCGGCCGGTGCAGGACACCCCTCTTAAAGTGGGCGACTTAGTCTTGGTACGAGTAAAGAAGCCACTAGGGAAATTGGACAGTAGGTGGGAACCTGACTCTTACTGCATTGTGGCCCACCCTCATGTTGATAGTCCCGTTTACCAAGTCCAAAATACCCTGACCAAGCAGACGCGGACGCTACACCGTGACATGTTACGCCCATGTCAGTCTCAAGGGCCAGTTCAGGATGACAGAGGGGAAGTGACTATGACACACCCCTCCACAAGTGAGCCCTGGTTGTGGGATGACGATGATGATAACGGGGGTGTTGTGGAAGCTGTGACCACCCCGACAGTAACTGGGCCTGCAACAGTAGTGACACCCCCGACTGCCATATCTGACCGTCCTAATGAGAGACCGACCTCTACACTTGCTGATGATATGACAAGCTTGCGGCGGACTAGTCGCTCCACAGTGGGTGTACCGCCAGTGCATTATGCCCAGAATGAGTTTGTTTGGCCAGCGGTCCATCGTTACATCACAACATTGCGATTACAGAAATGTGTTGATGGGGCTATTGTTGTCAGGGACTGCCAACATTCGACTGGGGGGGTATGTAGCAGTCAGTAGTAGCCCCTATTGTCTTAACAGTGGTGTTTTGCTGCCATCTACTGGTGTGAAGAAATATAGCCTGGGACTGTACTACTGTGAGACAATAATCACCCTGTTCTGTTTGGTAAATGGTGCGGTCCAGAGGAAGTGACGTGAGCAGCGTGGTGTGGGCCCAGAGTGTGTGCTGTGAGGACCTGTGAGAGGCCATTGCTGCTGTAGGCCATAGTAGAAGGCCTGAAACACTGCAGAGACTGACTGGAGAAAGCGGCAGTGTTGTGGAGATTGTTCTGGAGACTAAAGCCGGACTGTGCCTTGGACTTTGTTCAGACCTTCACCCAAGACAGAAGCAAGACAGAGTCTGCTGAGTTCCTGGACAGGCCTGCATCGAGGGAGCACCACAGAGAGCTGAGAGACTGTATAAACCCGGTACCGTACAAGTATCTCAGGGACAGCTAGGGCCAGTTTATAGCGGGCGTTATCCTCATACTGTTATATGTAACTTAGTTTTATTTTGTTGATTCCTTCCCATTTTCCATAAGTAAATTGTGTTATATACCTGCCAGTGTGCGTCTGTCTCCTAGTCGCGGATCCTTGTTACCTGCTGGCCCGGACTTACACTGACATCAGAAAAGAATACTACCTGATCTATATAGGTAAGTTCTTCTCATTACCCTTGTTAACCAGTTGTAAACTAAAAGCTTTACCCCCCTCCAACCATGCACATTTTCAAGTTTAGCTATTTAGTCACAAATCATTTGATAACCTCAAAAATAATACATTTTAATGAATTAATATATTCTACAACATCTTCTCTTATTTCTGTGTCTATAGATACCACATTTTAATGTGTTCTTTATCACTCGTGCCCACAGTGGAGCTTGGTATTGAAGGGGTGTTATTTGACTTTTGGAGGCCTACAGTTCCATGACTAGTACCAAATCAGTGTTCAGTAAGGGGCATATAAAAGTTGTTTTTTCCACCAATTCACTGAATTTGGTGGAAAAAATGTAAACCAACATTTTTTCTCCAGTTACATGAATTCAAATGACTATTTCTAAATCCAGCATATTACTGTACATTATTGTAAACACACCTGAACAAATAGATAGCAACTTATGCCATGTGTTATAGACCCCAAATGTAGGTGCATTCCTTACAGAGGATGCTGGTTACATTTCTGTTCCTGGACCCTATCTGGTGGCTCACCTCCCTGAAAGGTAACTGTTGTGTATTGTATTCATGAGCTCAGTCACATTGCAATAAACTAGAACAGAGATGTTGAGCCAGGCCCACTCATATCGTCTGCAGAGGGGGACCAACTTCACATTTATGTCTATGGATTTAGATTGGAGTGTCAAAAAATACTCAATTCTCTCCTCCCATCCCCTCTTCCCTTGCTCCTACCTATCTCCTTTACGTTGTAACTCTTTCCTCCATACAGGTCATGTTGTAAGCTTTATATTATCACTTGGACATGCTTTGTTCAACCCATACTTAGCAGAGGGCTTCTCCCTCTGCTCATTGTTTGTATCCTCTATGCTCGACATGTTTGTACATTCCCAAACTGTTCCTTTTTTTTCTTGCCGCTATATTTGCTGTAAAATATGAAAAATGTTAATAAAATAAGATTTGAAAAAATATAAAATACTCAATTCTCCTGAGCTCCATTGCAGCGTTTGGTGCAGGTCCCTGTCCTCTTCAGACCTTTTCTGGTCTTTGGGGACTGCTGAGACCTGTGACTGGTTGCACAAATCATATGGATGTACAGTATGTCAATGCTACAAGAGAACTGGGGGGGGGGGTTTAACAGTTACATAATGACTGTTTTTTTCTATTACATGCTGTTAGCTTAATTTTCTAAAAGTACAGACAATCCCTTTAATATCTTGGTGTACCCTTATTCCCTTATTCGGAATTACATCATACCTGGTCACATGTACTACAGAAAACCGGTAAAATATAATCTTATATATAGCAGAAGACTTGTCTCTGAGATTTAGCAGTCAGCATGGACCAGTGTAACAAAGTAAACAGAATTTTTGGAAGAGTAGCAACATGGAAACTATGGTTATTTTGTCATATCAGGGTTCATTTCATATCTGCATGGACACATGAACCAAACAGAGGACTATCTTCCTGATAAGGATCTGCATATAGCGATCAGGCTCCAGACGGCATCTATAAGAGGACCTTAGCAAAATGAACCTTATAACCAGTGGCGTAACTAGGAATAGTGGGGCCCCGTGGCAAACTTTTGACATGCCCCCCCCCCAGATTAACGCTGAAGACCCCAATGACCAACATCTTCCCCTCCGCATGTGCTGTTATTCCCCATAGTGGCCCCTGCACACACTATGATGCCCAATAGTGGCCCCTGCACACACAGTATTATGATCCCATAGTGACCCTGCACACACTATTATGTCCCTTTGTGGACACCCATGAACAATTATTATATTTGGGACTCTTTTCAGACCCCAGAGTATAATAATCGGAGACCCAAGGGGAAGGGGGGGGATACAAACATTAAAAAAAAAAGACTTATCTATCCCAGGCTCCGCTGCACTCCCCACTGATGACATATGACCTGGGCCTGCGTCACGATGCATAAGGATGCAGGCTGGTGATATGACCTCAGTGACGTCACACTAGTAGGCCAGAAGCATGCCTAAAGCCAGGATAGGTAAATAAATGGGGCCCGTTACTGGAGTAACTCCAGCCGGTAATGGCCTATTAAAAAAAAAAAAAAAAAATGCAGCGTTATTTCTTGATATAAAGCAAACTCCAAAGCATTCATGCCAGACAACGCACCACCACTAATGGCTGCTTCCCAGCAGAGCACCCTCTATTCACCAAAATACTGCACACCCCTTGCAAATGTGTTCGGTAGTCCGTTCGGGGAGTCCGCATGGGTTAACAAACGCGGATGTCAACGGAGGGTTAGTACTTAAAGTGTTTGGCCCAAGTTTTAATGTTATCACCTACCCACAGGCTAGGCGATAAATGCTGAGCAATGCAAGTCCAACTTATCACACGACAGGGTCTTGATCCTCCATTCAAATTGAGCTACAGGCCAAGCATGCACACTGTCATTCCATTCATTCTCTATGGCACTGCCACAGATTTCCAAGTTCTGTTCTCCCATAGGAGGAACAGACCCATGTTTTCAAGCTGGGCAGGGGTCCCAATTCTTGGACCCTCACTCATCAGCATGTTATCTCTTAGGCTGTGGATAGGTGATAATATTGAAATGTGGGCCAACACCTTGAGGTTTGGTTTCTACAGTGCTTGTCCCTTCCATTTCTAATTAGACCAATGAGTAGCCCATGTTAGCAGCCAATAAATCTCTGGTTTACTCATGAATGAGGCGCTGTGCCCACCATGCATGTAATATTGACATTATTGCCAAAATTATAGCTGGTATGCCCTCCTGCTCAGGCTGAACCCCCTACTCAGAAATCCATACAAGAGAGTAATCAGGTTTAATTGCTTGTGCAAATATACCCTACATTCCTTAAAAACTGTAGGCAGGCACATGGTGCTTACTAGAGATGAGCGAGTACTGTTCGGATCAGCCGATCCGAACAGCACACTCCATAGAAATGAATGGATGCACCCGGTACTTCCGCTTTGACGGCGGCCGGCCGCGTAACCCCCCGCGTGCCAGCTACGTCCATTCATTTGTATGCGAGCGTGCTGTTCGGATCGGCAGATCCGAACAGTACTCGCTCATATCTAGTGCTTACAATACATTTCTATGCAAGCATCCCTCACTTTTTCTCTATTGCTAAGTGGACAAAAAGCATAAAATCATGGCATTTTTGATCATTATAAATTACAATAAATAAATTGGAGGGTCGTTCAGAAGAAGCGGAGGTTTCACTTTAAATCCCCGATATGCTGTGCATATGATTTATCTATTAGCATATCTTCTTGGCTTGCTGCTACAATATGAATAGAGGTAAAGCAACAGAGACATCTAGTGGACATCCTGCAGATAGCTGTTTGGAACAGTATGTACTTCCTTTTGGCTATACGACGTTTAATTTCAGTGCTTATGACTTTAAATGCCTCAGTTTAGGCAGACAGTTATCTGCATTGCAGACGGATAGATTTCAGGAAGAGGATAATAAAACACAACACATAAGTGTATGCTATTCCATTGAAACTGAACAGCTAAACTCAAGGATATATGTAAGACAGAAGACAGACCAGGCAGCAGCTATAAGGGGCCAAGTGATAACCTATGCTGGGATTACCTCTCCATTTCTAATAGTGGTGGATGGGGTAAGTTGTTGTTTCCCAAAACTAGAAAGGACCTGTATTTTAATCCTTGGCGTTGGGGTTCCCTATGACCTTGTACACCTTAGGCCTCCTGCGCACGACTGTAGTGGTTTTTACTGTCCACGGATAGTGATCAGCAATCTGCAAAAACATGTGAGCATGCCATCCACAAACAGACTTGTATGATCCTCTACACTTGTCTGTGCCACAAATGCAGGTAAAGATAGGACACACTTCATCATTTATGGTCCTTGTATATGGAACAGACGCATGGCCGCAAAAATTATGACTGTGTGCATGGACCCATTGAAATGAATGGGTCCGTACTTTTGTTTGCAAATGTGGATAAAACTATGGTCATGTGCAGGAGGTCTTACAAGGAGTCTACCACCTTCTCCGAACATATTCAACTGCTACTATTGTGTTATACAGCACATTACAGTGATGAACAACTTGCTTTTGTTACATATGTCACAGTAGATTTGAAGAAGTAGAACAACTTTGAAGTCCGTTGGTGCACTAGGGGTGGTCCTGCAGTCCTGGGGGCACTGCTCGTGCTGCACAACTGAGATGTGTGACGTCATAGCAGTGGAAGGATCAACTCTGACTGAATGGGGTATCATTGGCAGGAGATGGTAGAGGTTTGAGGGGCAAGACCAGTGCTTCAGGGAGCTGAAAGCCCACGCCAGAGCACCAACTGCCTCATCTGCAAAATACTTCAAAGTAGCTTTTCTCCAAATCTGCAAAAGTGACAAACATAACTGAGGTATGCTGTTTATCTCTGTAACATGGCGTTAACATTTGAATTGGCTTGGTGTGCCCGTAGGGTATTTTTATATAGATTTTTTTTTGCAGGCGCATTTGGAGGCAAAAAAACCTCCAAACCCATTCATTTCAATGGCAGTAAGGAGTGTATTTTTTTCCTTTAATTTCTGCTACAGAATAAAAGAAGTGCCATGACTTATATTTAGGTGGATTATGCCTTGCAAACAACATTGAAATGAATGGGAGGCAGAGAAAATCCGCTTGAGTTCTTTCCTATACGTTTTGCAAAAACCACTTCACAAAAAACCTCAGAGGATTTTTATGCCTCCCATTAATTTCAATGGGCTTCAGTTTTGCTTCAAAATCCACCTGCAAAAAAGCTGTGAGGACTTACTCACAAACTCCCTTTACTGCAAACTATCCAGTCTCTGTAAGGGGGCGTTCACACTACCGTCTGTGTCCAACAGGTAGTGTCCGCTCCTAGTGTCCGTTCAAAATCTGGCACGGACATTAGGAGCGGACACTAGCTGTGTCCGTGACACCTGTCATTTATTTAAATGGCGATCGGGTGCGTTCTTTTGCACTCCGTGCCCTTCCTTCACTGTCCGCATGTAAAGATGTCCGACTTTTCAAGCGGACAGAAAAACCCGACATTTCCACCACACCCATAACCTGAACCTTGTTCCCTATGTTGATCAAATAGTTAATTCCAGCCTTCCCTGTGTGATTGACAGCCTGTCTTCCACTGAAGCCTAGGATGGGTCTTGGGCTTCCTATATACTGGAGATCAGCCCTCATGGAAGCGCTGGCTATTATGACTTTGTCCATGCAAAGCTCCTCTTCTGCTACTATTGTATTGCTGACCTCTGATTTACCCTTTGACAACTATCTTGGATTTTGATTCTGTACTGCATTGCTTGACTGTTACTGGATCCTTGTTGTTTGTCTTGTCTGCGTTCTGTGTTGTCACATATATAGGTAGGGCTCGTTGACCATTTGCTGCCTATTGCTTAAGAGAGGTCTGTCAAGCAGGAAGGAACAGTGGGGGGAATTCAGCTTAGGGCTCACTCTCTATTGTACCCTCCTACTCCTATAGCAATTCCCTTACAAAGTGTCTATGAATTTACCCTGAATAATTCCAGAATAAAAGCTTTGTACCTGTCTTGTAATTTTATGTCTCACACAACAGTTTGATGCATAAACTGTAATAAGATTCTTTCAGATTTCAGCACAGGGAATATTGGCCGTCCACTTACTGCCACAGCCATTTTTCAATTTTGGTTTTTAACCCCCTATAATAAAAATTATAGTGTTACTCACCTCTCCTAGGCTCTGGTGTGGGTCTTCAGGCTTCCTTCTGAGATTGGGCCTCAGCGGTCACTTGATGGCACATAATGATGCTGGCAAAACCCATATGATCTGACACCATTCATGCTTGAAGACCTGTGCTAGAGTCCAGGAGAGGAGAGTAACACTGTTAGTTGTTTATTCACCTCTCCTGGTTCTTTGCTCATTATCTGAAGAGACTCCAGAGTATAATATTAGTTAGTGGGTGTTGAACCCCAAAAATTTCAGGTTCAGCTGAACCTGAAAATTCATAATGAAAACTGTGGTACACTATTGTACATTGTACTGTATAGAGGGGCCACTAGAGAATACTTTACTGTGTGGAGGGGCTAATGTGGAACATTATAATGTGCATATGGGAAAATATTTTTAAAAGGATTGGCCAGGAATTGGACAAAATCTGGAGGTGTCTGCATGGGGGCCAATAAAGTGGCAGTATACTATGTGGGAGGCCAGTAAAGGGGGAATTTACTGTGTGGAGAGCAGTAAAAGAGGCAGCAAACTATATAGGGGCCAATAAGTAGGCAATATACAGTGTGTGTGCATGTGTGTGTGTGTTTGTGTGTGGGAGGGGTAAAGTGGCAATACACAATGTGGGACCAGAAAAGTAGATTTTACATTATGTGGGGGCCAGTAAAGAGAACATTATATCATGCGGGTCCAGTAAAGGGGGATTTATACCATGTTGGGGGCAATAAATGGATTTCTGTACCATATGGTCATCAGTAAAAAGAGGGTAATACCATATAGGGGAAAGAAAGTGGCATTATACCGTGATGGCATCAGTTAAGGGGATGTCACACCATATAGGAGCTAAGAAAGTGGCAGGTATACCATGTGGGGGTCAGGAAATGGGGCTCTATACCGATGGAAGGGGGGTAGTTAAAAGTTTGCTGTGTTTTTGCTAGTTATTCCCTTGTAAATTGCAGCCATTAAAATTGTTAAGAGTAAAGTAAAAGTTTGCTGCATTTGGACCAGAGTTTACCCATTAATGCCTTAAAATATTCTCTGAAACCTCTTAGGACCGCATATAGCAATACTATATTACAGTTGCATGGGGGCATTATTTAGGTATTATATGGCAGTGTAATTGCATCATAATTTAAACATTTACACATTAAATCCTGCAGCTCATGTTCATGGTATGGCTTGAAAGTGAGTCCTAAATACTCCTATCCATATTTATAACATGTCTGTGTTTGAGCTTAGGAAGTTCACTCAATTACTTTATATTAATCATTATACATTGCCATATTTGCAGGTAGACTATATAAAAAACTGTCACGCATTCAATATTACTGCATTTTGTTACCAATAAATAAGTATTGCTCCTGTGGTGCAAGTTATACAAACACACAAACATTTGCTGGCTTTTATTCCTGCCTTATAAATTTATAATAAATGCAACACAATACAAGAAAATAAACCCGAGAGTTGTTCTCCACTCATGGATTATAGTTAACTTTGAAATGTTATACAGATCCTTGAGCATGTGTTGCCCCACAAACATACATGGACAGTGTGTTTATTGAGGTCACAATAATAAAAAGTTGGTAAGTGGCCAACTATGTAAGGTTGGTTCACATCTGCGTTCTGTGAACGTTCAGAGACTCCGTCCCCCATTCCACTTGAAAACTGGGCAGATCTCATATTCTATAGCAGGGGTAGGGAACGTACGGCTCTCCAGCTGTTGCAAAACTACAACTCACAGCATGCATACTGGCTCTGCTGTTCTTGGAACTCCCATGGAAGTGAATGGGGCATGATGGGAGTTGTAGTTTCACAGCAGCTGGAGAGCCGAAGGTTCCCTATCCCTGTTCTATAGGGTCTGCAGGTATCCACTTTATAAATGGACAGGGTTTCTTTTTTCCGGGTCCTAAAGTAGACCCGAAGAATGGTGCGCCAATCACTAGAGTGAACCTAGTGTCAACTGTATAGGTACAGCTTGGCTATGGATACTGAACTGGTGCATAAAGTGCACAAAAATGTAATCTATTGTGTCCAGTGCAGGCATAAAACAACTAGTCAGTCACAACTGGCATACATAAATCCAGTTTAGTATAATAAAATTACAAATATCCATCTCCTATTTTAAGGGGATTCAATCATTAAAATTGAATTTTTTTCTCGATAACACATAGGGATAGCCTTAAGAAAGGCTATTCTTCTCTTACAAAGGTAAGCGGCCATAGGAACGGTGGTGCGGTGCGGAGAAGACATGTAAAGAGATGTCTTCTCCGCGCCGCCGTTCGGTAGAAATCCCTGTTTTCTTCCGTATGCAAATTAGGTCTCTTGCATCACTGGCAGCGGTCCCCAATGCTGCGAGAGAACTCTCCACGCCTTCTCTATCTTCACCAGAAACGGCCTCTCCCTGCGTCTTCTTCCGGCACTGGCTTCAAACCTCTAGGCATGCGCAGTCGGCTCTACCATCGGGCTTCGGGCAATTTTCTTATGACCGCTTACACAGCCATTTTCTTGCAGCTGCTTACATAGTAAGCTGAGGTAAGCGGCCACAAGAAAATGGGCACGGGCAATCGCAGTCAGCTCTACCTGAGGAGCGATGGCAGAGCCAACTGTACATGCCTTGAAGTTTGAAGCCAGCACTGGAAGAAGACGCAGGGAGAGGCTGTTCCAGGCAAAGATAGAGGCATTGCTGCAGATTTCTCTCGCAGCATTGGGGACACCCCCAGTGCTGTTTGAGCGCTGGCGACTGCCCCCAGTGCTGTGAGAGAATCATTTGCATACACAAGAAAAACAGGATTTCTACCGAACAGCGGCGAGGAGAAGACATCTAAAGGTAGGAGAAGATTAGCTTTTCTTAAGGCTAATTTTATGTGTTATCGAGAAAAAATTCAATTTTAATGATTGAATCCCTTTAAAAAGGAAACCTTCTGCATAGCAAAACACAGTCAATACTTTGTAACAAGAAGTTCTTTTTGAAAGTTTAAGCCTATGACCTAAAATCTAAACTTTACCTTTCCAATAGTTTTTGTTTCAGTGAATTTGAGTTGAATTGCTAACATTTTTACAAGAGGTATAGACTTGTACTATTAAAGGTTAAGTACTGCTAGAGCCATAACAAAGACAAGGAGACACCCGGGAGATTTTGCACAGTCTTCAGGAAAAGATAAAAGTTTGGTATTAGGAGAACAAAGAGTTCAACTTGGCATTTAGGATTAAAAGATCAGCTAGGAAATGTGGAGCATGTGCAGTGAGAATTCACAAGTTAAAAGAACCTTGAACCTTATGAACTTGTATAAAGAAAATCCATTAGGTTATATGGGGACATGAAAACTTATCTGAACAGGCAAAAACCTTTCAAGTTTTAGAGTGTAATAGTATACAAAGTAGGCAAATATATGAACAGGAATATATAGTATATGAAGGGGTGATCCATCCATCATCACTTCACTGCAGGGCTCAACATTTAGATTTACATCCTATTCCTGCAATCATATTTCCATTTGGGATTGGGTGCGATTTCACTCTTAAAGGTAATGTGTCAATAGAAAAGGACCTGTTATTTAAACCAAGTTTTTATTTTGCACATTATTTTGAACAAATGTTAATACATTTTTCATGCCTTTAATAGACCGACCCTGACAATTCTGCTGAGATTTTCTTTGCTGCACTCACTTCATTTCATCACAAACAAAACAGACAGTATAACAATGCAAGATAACACCTTAAATCCCATTGCACACAATTGTTTAAACAGCAGTGCTGGTGCTTCTATGGCCCCATTCATTCAATGAATAGGGGTTGCGGAAGCACGGCCACAAAACTGGGCAGGAATTGGACCTGTTCTGAGTTTTGCTACCTGGACTGTTGGCCTGCACATTGATCCGTGTAGTACATGGTCATGTGCATGGCCTGACAAAGATGAATGAGTCAGTGTGCTATCTGGGAAAAACACAGATAGTACACTGACCTAGCCCTCGGTCGTGTTCAAGGGGCCTTATGGATAAAATAATGTAACACCCATTATTGCAACAAATACTGACAATAGAGGATGTCACAGGTTATCTACTACCCCTCCCTTAATATAGCAAGTCTAATAAAATTTCTCCCACAAACCTCAGCTCCATATCATTGCTTTCCCTGGCCATGACTATAATGTAAGACAGGGTGCTGATTGTCTATGTCTCATAGTATTCTGACTTGGATATATTCCCAGATTATGCTGTTAGGTTCTATGAAACTCGATGCATTGATCTATAGTGAGCTACCTTCCAAAAGGTGGCGCTAGCAAAAATTCCTTTTTTTTTTTCACTAAGGAGATCTTATTTGCATATTCCAAACTCAGAATTGTTATGCTATTAGATTTTATGAAAAAAAAAAAAACATGCATTGATCTATAGGGAGCTGCATGCCAATTTTTTTTCTGGATCCCAGTTCCAGTGTTGGCAGGACAGCACCAGTATAAGCAGAGTGATGGAAGTTGGTGGACTGAATCATGTGCAATTAAATATGATCATTTGACAGGATATACCCCATTTTTTTAGTCTGTGTTATTCTGCTGTATTAATCTGTTAAGACACAATGCCAGTGTTGGTCAATAGATGGTGTTGTAGCACCACAGGCTGAGTGTAATACCTTGGGGTCATCCACTTTCTAATATTGATAGCCATTCTGGTTCCCCAACAGATCAGCTCTGCGAGACAGCCCTGCTCCTAGTAATATTTACATGCTGCTCATTCATCATACAACTGTGGCGGTGACTTTAGGGACTGCCATACTGTTTTACTGAAGTTTATGGGGCATCGTAGTATCTAAAGCCACTGCTACACATTGTAAACATTAGCGGCAGTTGCCCTCTCCTGGAACAACTGATCTGCAGATGTAATATTCTAATATGGTCTATTCTAGGAATAACACCAGAGGCAGAAAGAAAACAGATGTCAGGCAACTGGTCACTAGTGATGACTATTGAGTGGAGTGCCAGTGCTATGTGTGAGTAGCCTCATCTGGTTCCTCATAGCAAATGTGAGAAGTACGTATGTCCTGTAGGTCAGACATGAGCTGGATCAGAGAGTGACTGAGTAGTTAGCCTCATATGGAGAGAATGTTCCTGGTGCATAGCTACATAGTGGGGTACAGGTGTTGTGTATGTGGTTTTTTGTGAGGCCCGGGTTCACATCTGCATTTGGGCCATTCTGTTCCCCTCTCCACATGAAAAAAGCTGAGAGAAAAGTCCTGCAAGCAGCACTTTTCTCTCCACATTTTTTGATGCGGAAACTGAATGGAAACCACACAGAACCCATTAAAGTCTATGGGGTCCACGGGTTTCCTTAGGTGACTGCTTTTTTATGCAGATAAGGTTTCCGTTCGGGGGGTCATAAAGCAGACTCCCCAAACGGAAACCCATACGCAGATGTGAACTGGGCCTTACCCTGTTCTGCTCCTGGGATGGGGAATGTACAAAGAGACTCAAAAAACAGAGCCAAAAAAGACGAGTAGTGCGAGCATTGCTGGAACAGACAAATAATTATTGAAAAATGTAAAAAAAGAGGACTTTATTATGACGCGATGATAAAAGACAACAAGGCTGCACGTTTCAGAAGTTATACTACTTCCTTTCTCAAGCCCATTGCAACGTATAAGAAGAAGCAAAGAAATATATATATATATATATATATATATATATATAAAATCACAATTGGATGATCAACTTGTCAGTCAGACAATAAACCTATAACAAAACAAACTAGGTAAAAAGACATATTGTTAAACTTATGTTGACTGGAAACAATTAAAAACAAGGTATAGGGGGTATGTAGTGGCCATAGAGGCATAAAACTCTCTCTCTCTCTATATATATATATATATATATATATATATATATATATAAAATATACACTAATCTCATTAACATATATCACTGTAAATAAATGTCTGCATGGTACAACCACTAAAATATATAATCAGACATTATCAAATTTATAAAATATCAAAATAACATCCTAAGGCCTGGTTCGGTAATCCGTTCAGGGAGTCTGCATGGGGCCCCCCAGAACGGACTATCGAACGCATTGGCAAGTGGTGTGTAGTGAAAGCACACGGACACCATAGACTATAATGGGGTCCGTGTGCTTTCCGCATGGTCTCCGCACAGAACATGTGATGTACTTCACAATCTACTTTCCTGTCCACATGACTTGTGCGGAGACCGTGCAGAAAGCACCCAGACCCCATTATAGTCTAAGGGGATCCGTGTACTTTCACTGCACACTGCTTGCCAAGGTGTTTGGTAGTCTGTTTGGGGGGTCCCCATGCGGATTCCCTGAACTGATTACCAACGCAGATGTGAACCAGGCCTTAGACTCGCTCTACATAAGTTATCATAAGTATTCTGAACACAGTACACAGATAGCATACAGAGCCAATGGACATTTATAGCGTTATAATCCTCAAAAAGAGTAGATTAGAACAGTTTGGATGAATTGAGCTAAATTGTGTAGTCCTGATGTGATAATAACTAGAGATGAGCAAACAGGTTTAGAACAGACTTAAACTTTCCTAAAACCTGTCAGCAGGACAGAGGGGAATCAGACTGGATTCAGCCACCATTGTAATACACTGTCTACCAATAAGTGTTTGGACACCTGTGGTAGAATAGAAAAACCACATTTATTTATATCCAATAGTTGGTATACCCCAGCAGATGCTTCCTTACGGATGGTATTGCTCCACACAATGCTCCCGGATGTCTGGTGAAACTCCTGGTGTATGTGATCCATCACTTGTGTGCGGTTTCTCTGGCCCTCATTGGTCTCTATTTCCCAGTTTCAGGGGTCTGCCGAATCGGGGCACATTCCGACAATCACCGTTCACCTTCCACTTTGTAATCACATAGGCCACTGTCGATTTTGGGTAATTCAGTTCGCTTGCTATGTCCCTTAACGATCAACCATTTCTGTGGTACCCGACAATTACCCCTCTCGAAATCGGACAACTCTGCACTTCATGGCATCTTGCATGCAACTAATGCCAATGCTGTTTCCTATTTAACGGTGTAAGGCGTGACATACATCATGACCGCAGATATCTTCATTTGCATGGGTTTCCAAATACTTATTGGTAGACAGTGTAGTAGGTTCATCATAAGCAATAAGGAATTGCTACAGGAGCAATTTCCAAAAGTACAGAAAATTGGCTGATACCAGAAAGCAGTAGAACAAGCTACCTAAATCCTGGCTGGGTGGGGAGCAGCACCATGAGGAGGGACTTGATATAGTAATATAATCTGGATTGGTAATTAGATTATGGTGACCACATGACATAGCTGCCCATAATGAAAGGGTTTAACCATTGAGCTGGGATGACATGGATTACTTTGAGTATTGCTGATGAATAAACATCACATATTTGCTGTTGTGTTTCTTTAATGAAGGAAGAATACGATCTACTGATTTATTCCCTGGTGCTCCTATAGAGTCAACATACTGTATTTTGTAGGGTTGTACATAAATTGTCGCCATCCATATCAGTCCCTGAAGTGGCTTTCAATCGGTCTACTACAATCGGGCTACCATGCTCGGCATTGAACCACTATCCTATAAGAGTACTTATTTTAAAAGATCCTCATTGTTAAACATCTTATAAGAAAAAATAACTTCTCCCATAATGCTCAAAGAATGAAAAACTTTGTGTGATATAATCCTATGCTTTTAAACATTTTCGAAGTCTATCTGTAAGAAACTACAAAGAACATAAGTTATGCAGAAACTTAAAGCATTAGGATTTCTCCCAAGCTGTAAATGTTTCGCATTAGGTCAGACTGACATGAACAAGACTTTTCCAAGCAGGCTGGTTACTGTAGTCTTGCAATTTTGGCACCAAGTCTTTGTGAAAAACACAGTATCAGATTTTATTACATGCAATTATATTATCCATAGAGGTACATAATGCCCCAGAAAAATGTTATCTTACAGAAGAAGAAAGATGGAACTGTCAAAGCATTATATCTAACAAATGTCTGAATAATACAACTATACTTAAGGGAAATTTCAAAGACAGAAAGTTGCAGTAAATATTCTTGAAACATATAATATGCTTCAGCAGTTTGCTATCATGTCAGACAGAATACTGTTGTAGAAGATCTTCATGACCCAGGGTGCTGTGTACTTTTGTGACCACATCAATATAATTCTATAGTTTTTTTTCTAGGCCGTGTTGTTAAATTATAATGGTATACCTCGCCGGTATACTCAGCTTGTTTCACCACCACTGTGGCCCAGCGTCGTAAAGCTTGTGCCCCCTACATGACTGCCCAATCACAGGCTTCAGCTGTGATCCTCACTGGGTTTAACCCTTGCACTACCAAGGGTCTCTGGAAATTTTGCACCTCCAGTAGCCAGAACAATTTTCACAGTTTTGAGATGGATAAATCAAAGCGAATTTGCAACATTAAAAAAGCATCCAACCCCCCCATACCTATATATTTTCTTAAAGTAGACAGACACCTGCAACATTGTCTCAATACCACTTGGTACTGTATATGAACAGGCACCTTTATGCAATTTTGATTTAAAGTGAATGTTTTATGAAAAAATGCAAATAAATGTATATTAGTTATTAAAAGTGCAAACCAAACAATAAATTATATGCACCAAACCTCCTAAAAATAAGAGTTCAACATGTGCAAAGTTAATTCCTATCACTATGGTCTATACCCGCATGCACGTGTCTTCAGAAAATCACCAGAACTGGAAGGAACAAAAATCTGCTTTGAAGCGGGAAATGTTAAAAAATTATCATCCTATAAAATGTAGGGATTACACACTGTGAAAAGCAAGTGAACCCCTAAACCCTATATATTTTTTGAAAGTAGACAACCTGAAGATTACATATGTCTCAATTTGTCTTGTCCTGTTCTGTGTAACGCTTATCTAGAGAAGGGACTGTCGCCCAGTTGTCCTCTACCACCTAGGGTAGTTGAGGCAAGTAGGTGGGGACAGGGCTTGGGTCGAGTTCAGGACTCACTGTCTTTGTTATTCCCTTCCTCTCAGGTTTCAGCAGCAGCTGCTAGGGAATTGCTCAACAGGCAACAACACTAGTGGTACTCCAGAAGAAACAGAGAGGCTTCAGCACTTGCATGAGCTTTGAGGAGCTTTCATACAGCTGATAGGTGGAATGTTGAGAGTAGCAATCTGGGTGAAAAACGTGATAGCCTCCAGTCACCACCAGAGAGGGCTTAGGAGCTTACTGCATACTTTGTTATTACCACTGCTGTATGAAGTTTAGTCATTTCCTAATAAATTGTCTATAGTTGAGATGTCTGTGTAAGTCAGGCTCACATACAGTTTATCTGCTGCTTGTGTGATGCCCTCTAATATGAACACATTGGTAAAATATTTCTCTTTCCTCTTTCATATAGTACAAGACATCACACATAACATGCCCCTTATTTCCATTTTCATCTCTCCTCTTTGATGTCAATGGTGAAACATATTTAACATGCTGGGGAACAAAAAATGCAGTCAGGGAGAAAGAACTTTCATCACCAATAAACAAAGGGCGCAGCCGCAGGTAACTGCAACCAATATACATAGAAAAGAACAAGAGACAACAGGATAGAGGCTCACACTAGAAAATATGCAAAAATATACAAATAAAGTTTATTAGATATATCAAAAGGGGAACAATGAAAGCACTTAGAAAACTATAACCAAAATCCTCAATGATTATATGAATTCCATGATACAATGCTGAACTAATAAATGTATATACCCATAGAAATGCATTCTTGTAACAAAAAATACCACGCAACAAATCACAATCTGAATGCAGATGGTAAACCAGTGAGGAATGTACGTGAAGGAATCTATAATCCTCTGGCTGTGATGAAAAAGCCCACAAGTATCGCCATCTTCTAGTGCAATTTCATCAGGGGTACTCAGATACCAAATATAAGCTCCAACATTTATTAGAAAGAAATACCATGTTTGCCCCACTGTGACTACAATGATAGCAAAGTAGGACCTCCCACTGGATTCTTAGCTTAGAAAGAGCTGCAATATAAAATGAATGAATTAGGTTCTATTGAGTCATTTCGCACAAAACAATGTATTAGGGTGCATTCACACGATGTAACATGCGGCCGCAAAATCACGGGCGCAAAATAATGCAGCGTATACGATCCTAACTCCCATTGAAATCAATGGGGGCTTTTACGGCGCGCAAACTCTGACACGCCGTATACGTGCCAGATCACGCTGCACGTTACATCGTGTGAATGCACCCTTATTCTGCTCACCTCCTCCTGCTTTTTTTCATCATGCCTGTGGACCAATGTGAGAAGTTCTCTCTACTAAAACAATCTGGGCTGTTGTTGCCAGGAAAGTGATGGACAATATAGAAAGCAATACTGACAATTCTTTGCCATTGTTGAAATCAGTTCCTATTGACTTCTGCTATAAGCTCTCAGACATCACTATGATTATAGAAAGTGTTGGCCAAAAGTATTGGCACCCCTGCGATTCTGGCAGATAATACTCATTTTCTTCCAGAAAATTATTGCAATCACAAATTCTTTGGTATTATTATCTTCATTTAATTTGTCTTCAATGGAAAACCACAAAAAGAATTGTCAAAAAACAAAATTGGATATAATTCCACACCAAACACAAAAAAGGGGGTGGACAAAAGTATTGGCACTGTTTGAAAAATCATGTGATGCTTCTCTAACATGTGTAATTAACAGCACCTGTTACTTACCTGAGGCACCTAACAGGTGGTGGCAATAATTAAATCACACTTGCAGCCAGTTGAAATGGATTAAAGTTGACTCAAACTCTGTCCTGTGTCCTTGTGTGTACCACATTGAGCATGGAGAAAAGAAAGAAGACCAAAGAACTGTCTGAGGACTTGAGAAGCAAAATTATGAGGAAGCATGAGCAATCTCAAGGCTACAAGTCCATCTCCAAAGACCTGAATGTTCCTGTGTCTACCGTGCGCAGTTTCATCAGAAGTTTAAAGCCCATGGCACTGTGGCTAACCTCCCTAGATGTGGATGGAAAAGAAAAATTGACGAGAGATTTCAACGCAAGTTCAAGCTGCCCTGCAGTTTGAGGGTACAACAGTGTCAACCCATACTATCCGTCGGCGTCTGAATGAAAAGGGACTGTATGGTAGGATACCCAGGAAGACCCCACTTCTTACCCAGAGACATAAAAAAGCCAGGCTGGAGTTTGCCAAAACTTACCTGAGAAAGCCAAAAACGTTTTGGAAGAATGTCCTCTGGTCAGATGAGACAAAAGTAGAGCTTTTTGGGAAAAGGCATCAACATAGAGTTTCCAGGAAAAAAAAAAGAGGCCTCCAAAGAAAAGAACACGGTCCCTACAGTCAAACATGGCGGAGGTTCCCTGATGTTTTGGGGTTGCTTTGCTGCCTCTGGCACTGGACTGCTTGACCGTGTGCATGGAATTATGAAGTCTGAAGACTACCAACAAATTTTGCAGCATGATGTAGGGCCCAGTGTGAGAAAGCTGGGTCTCCCTCAGAGGTCATGGCTCTTCCGGCAGGACAATGACCCAAAACACACTTCAAAAATCACTAGGAAATGGTTTGAGAGAAAGCACTGGAGACTTCTAAAGTGGCCAGCAATGAGTCCAGACCTGGATCCCATAGAACACCTGTGGAGAGATCTCAAAATGGCAGTTTGGAGAAGGCCCCCTTCACATCTCAGGGACCTGGAGCAGTTTGCCAAAGAAGAATGGTCTAAAATTCCAGCAGAGCATTGTAAGAAACTCATTGATGGTTACCAGAAGCGGTTGTTCGCAGTTATCTTGTCTAAAGGTTGTGCTACCAAGTATTAGGCTTAGGGGGGCAATACTTTTGTCCGGCCCATTTTTGGAGTTTTGTGTAAAATGATCAATGATTTGACTTTTTTTTCATTCTCTTTTGTGTTTTTTCATTGCAAGAAAAATAAATGAAGATATTAATACCAAAGAGTTTGCTTGCAATCATTTTCTGGAAGAAAATGAGTATTATCTGACAGAATTGCAGGGGTGCCAATACTTTTGGCCAACACTGTAGGACGGTACAGTGAAACATCTTTCAGGTGACCAGTTAAAAATGGCATTGGAATGTGGCCTTCAATGAAGGTGGTCTTCTTAGAGAAGATGGTTAATGTGTATGATATATAGTGGAACTGAATATATGTTACAAAAGGTCAAGATAAGGGGTGGTCTTTTTGGCAGTATTAATTGTATCCCTATATTATTTCAGTGAAATTGGAACAATCTAATGTCTATCTTGTATAACTTGGATGATGGTGACTGGGCACACTAAAAATAGTAATGAACTGAATTCCATTAGACAATCTTTAACAGGGCCCCCTGCCAGCCATGAGTCATTTATAATACTGGTACAAGGTGACTGGCACCTTTATACCTCCCTGTAGCTATGACCCTTTAAGCACATACATGCAATAAATAATAAATGTGCTACAAAACAATTTCAACTCTAACACCTATGTAGGATATAAAAAGCAACATTTGTTAAAAAAAAACAAAAAAAAAAACCCTATGTCTAAAATATTCTGTAGAATTGATTGTAATGGATGTACAGTAAGAGCACGGTAGGCGAGAACTGTGTGCTTTGTCACACACTGTAAATGACTGTGGGTCTTGTTATACATGACAGATATCTGTACTGTGCCGTAAGACAGTTTATTCTATTAAGTCATATATAACGCTTAGTTATAAGTCATTACAATTCAGTCTGTAATATAGTCCTACTGTTATAATGACAACAACAAAAAGCTATGGCTGATTTATACTTAGCTCTCACCCCAGTATTCCTATTATTTCTTCACACAGTATTACCATCCACAGTGTGAAAGCATCACTTAGCCATAAATCTCTAGCTTCAGGCAGCCCATAATTCTGGTGATGCCCTAGGACATGGCCTTTATGGACTTTCCTGAAATCTAGCCCTGAAATTGAATGGAATGATAGGAAATAAAATGAGCTTGTTGCTCTTGGTTCAATGATCATCCTAGATTTGCTGTGTTTGTGCCATGGTAAAAGAAGAAAAGGGGAATTTACGGACAGATGTTCAATTTGCTAAGTTCTTGAGGTTAACACCTAAATCTGTCCTAAATGACAGTTATGGCTAATTTCTTCCTACTATTTACTACACCACTGTGCACCCATTGTTAAAGGAATGAGAAGTCGCTGCCACCCACATACTGTATGATACAGTACTGCATATTACTGTACATAAATTGTGCCTTTTTGTTAGAAGCTTCTGTTGAACTTCTGGTCATGTATTAGACGGATATTATCAGCCATAAGCCCCTTCCTACTATGGGGAAGGACCTCTGTGTGCAGCCAAGAGGCCCTGGAGACATGGACTCTACAAGACCCCTGAGAGTATCCTGTGGTATCTGACACTAAATGTTACCATCCATCAGACCCTTTAAGCTTTGTAAGTTGCAATTTGGGTTCTCCATAGATTGGTCTTGTTTTACCAGCTCATCCAACAAATGCTCGGTTGGGTAAAAACCTGGGGAAATTGGAAGTCACATTTTACACTCTTTTCTATGTTCCTCAAACCATTTCTGAAGAATTTTTACAGTGTGACGGGACTAGGGTACTGAACTTACTCTGTACAATGGTTAGGTATGTGGTACATATTCACAGGAATGCCATGACCCGAGCGGTAACAACAAATATTTGCTTTCTTTCCATAGTGAATCTTGGTACTGTATTCTTTCAAGTAAGCAACACATACACAACCAGCCATCTACATGTTATAAAGTAAAAAAGAAGTGTCATTTCAACCTTCTGGGCCCCAATGCAAAGTCTGTAATGGACCTCCCACTTAGCATGTGCTATCTGTAATACTGATTTCTAGTTATGCTCACATATATCTCAGATTGAGACCATCATCAATCCCACTCAAGTATCCAATGCTTTTGGCTGTGAGACAACCCCATATAACCGATTCTTAGGCTTCTCTTTCCACTTTTTGTACTTTTTTGAAAAGTTTCTTATGTTTCTTATGACAATATTGAAGTTGAGGTTTCTTTACCCTTTTTGGGCCACACGGTACTTGCATGAATGTCTGTGATCTCGCTATTACTGTACATAGCAAATGAGTCACCTCCATTGCTGTGTTTGTCATGCCAGAACAAGGACTTTATCTTTGTATTTCCAATAGTTTCTGGCGTAGAAATGGCAGAATTAAAAAAAAAAAAAAAATCTATTTTGCACCACAAATTGTAACTTTTGACCAAAACTGGGTGAAACAGGAAGTTGATTCATATTTGCCGTTTCAGTCATTTCTTTGGCTAAACGTGTTCATTTCATCTCAATTGCCCTTGCGTATGTCGCTTTTGCTTACTCTTATTATCACGTGTGATTATATTCTCTTCTTTGTTCATTCGACTTTTATTTTGCCTTTGTATGTATTTGTTGTTACTGTTAATAAATAAAAAATTTATAAAAAAAAAAAAAAAAAAAAAAGGAAGTTGATTGGGAAGAGTGGGGCAAGGCCATCACAACCTAACACTACATTTACTATGATTTATGCCTGTCTCCTAGCTCGTGTAGATGTCCACCCTGAGTGGATGTGCCAAACAGAGTCTTATACCTCTAATATCTGGACATCTCACTTTGGCACACCAGATTATTAGGACTGGTGAACTATACTACAGTCTTAATAAATCATCCCTTAAGGTTCTACAGCAAAGAGTGAAGCTTTCCACAAATCTAACATATCAAGTCATTTACTTCACAGTATGCGATAACAAGTAAAGAAGTAAGAATTCCACATTATGGAATGATAATTCATTTTCATGTGCCATATCTACAATTAGTCTACTTTCGTTAAATATATACAGTCTTCTTGCAAATATATACATTTTTCTTGCAGTTTAAGTAATTGCCTTTTCCATGCGTTTGGTAATTTAATTTGGTGACAAAAAAGCTGAATTTGGAACAGTTATGTGTGTGATTCTTGTTTCGTTAAAGTGATTTGTTCCACTTTACTTGATTCAGTTCCACGTGTGGTCCATTCATCACTTTATTGTGGAGCAGAGCCTTGTCTAATCAACAAAAAGCACTTCAATCCCCAGATACATAAACATGTCGTATGGAGACTGATTAGGACTTTCCCAAATGGCTTCAACCTATATTCGGACTTGGGAAAGGAATGCTAGTGAATAATGGCACTGTGTCTACAAGTAACAACACCGTCTTCTCATGATTGTGGAATGTATTTACATCATACGGATTTCCTGGATGTTAACAGTTTTTGTAACTCTGTTGAACCCATTTGTCTTTTTTCCAGCCCATCAACACTTCTGGGGTTTTCCCATTTGTTAATACACTAACAAGCAAAGACAAGTTATAGAAAGAGAGCACCAAAGGCAAATGTATTACTGTCAAGTCTTAGTATAATAGTGTTATCTAGCACTTACCTACAAAGACTACACACTGATTAGGGTGTCACGGTGTAATCGTGAAAAGAAAATTAGGCCCATCAAATGTTGCATGGCAAAGTATAATTAAAGGGAATGTGTCATAAGAAAGTATTGATTAAAATACTCTTATATGTTGAACATATTTTTAAAGAATATTCGTTGGTATTGTTTTTAATTTCCCATATTATTATCTATATGTTTTAAAAATCCTAAAAATCCTTGCAGTTCCAAATCTTGCCACTAAGCCTAAAATAATGTGTGCTTCCTGCTTTCCTCTAAATGGACCATAGGTCATAGCCACAATGGTCTGGAATAGAGATGAGCGAGTAGTATTTGATCGAGTAGGTATTCGATCGAATACTATGGTATTCGAAATATTCGTACTTGATTGAATACTAATAGCTATTCGCAGTAAATATTCGATTCAGAACCAGCGTTGATTGGCCGAATGCTATATAGCATTCGGCCAATCAACGGTGGTTCTGCAGCAGGCTCGTCCTTGCCAGTCAGGAGAACTGGCAGCTTGCTGTTAGGAGGGAGCTGACTTTTTGTCATAGGAATGAATTGACCAGCGTTGATTGACCAGTGTACAGATTTCAACCAATCAACGCTGGTTCTGCTGGAGGCTTGTCTGTGAGGAGGCAATCTTAGACTCCGCCTCCTCACAGACGAGCCTCCGGCAGAACCAGCGTTGATTGGCCAAATGCTGTACACTGGCCAATCAACGCTGGTCAAAAAGTAAACTCCCTCGTAACAGCAAGCTGCCAGCTCTCCTGACTAGCAAGGACGAGCCTGCTGCAGAACCAGCGTTGATTTGCCGCAGACTCGTCTTTGCTAGTCGGGAGAGCTGGCAGCTTGCGGTTACGAGGGAGCTGACTTTTTATCAGCGCAACTGCAAGTGCTGTGCAGTTAAAGCGCACGGACCCCATAGACTATAATGAGGTCCATGCACTTTAACTGCACAGCGCTCCTCCTAAACACTCTCCTCCTGCTATTCGTGGACTTGGTGACTCTCCTTTAGTCGAATAGTGGTTTCCCCTGAAATTCGCATTTTTTCCCATAGACTAAAATGGGATTCGATATTCGATCGAGTAGTCAAATATTGAGGCTCTACTCGAAATGAATATCGAATCTCGAATATTTCACTGTTCGCTCATCTCTAGTCTGGAACAGATACTATTGACTTCTATGCGAGAGTTTCCTAGGCATGGTCTGTGATGTGTGCAGAGAGGGGAGTAGATATACTGTGAAATTACTTATTGTGACTAGTGGATTTTGTATCTTATCTACAGATACATGATACATGATATCATCAGTATGCTGATTAATGAGGAGTCTGCTGCAAAGTAATCTACAGAAAACAGGAGGTGTCGGCATATTATTTGGTTTAGTGGCCATGAGAGATTAGCGAATACCGTTTTGAATAGCACGCTCCCATAGGAATGAATGGGAGCGGCCGGCGCACAGGGGGTTAAGCGGCCGGACGCTGGTGCTGGCTGCGTCCCTTCATTCCTATGTGATCGTGCTATTCAAAACTGTCAAATAGTATTCACTCATCTCTAGTGGCCATACTGAAAACTGCAGGATTTTTACATGAATATATAATAACGTGGAAAATGTAAAAAAAAAAAAATCAGTATACAGACACGGGTGGTCACCTTTAAAAACCCATTCAAATGAATGAGTATTAACGCTGACTACGACAAGCCGTCCCCTGGACGGTTTCTCCAGGGTTTATGACAAAAGCCTCGGGGCAGACAGCGGGTAAACCAGCCTTAGGGTGAAGCAGTCGGTCACTGACAGTTCTGCCCAGTGCTGTCACGGTCTCATACATGGGATGGGAGTTATTGTTGAACCATTTTGTTCTATGGCACAATACAAAGTAGCTGTTATGTGAATAAATGAATGATATATGTAATAAATAAATAAATACTTTTATATACTATATCAGTGAATGAATGAATGAATGAATGAATGAATGAATGAATGAACGAGATACAAACATTTGTTTAATGATGGCTACATCTCTAACATATTGCATTTCCATATAGTGGTTCCAGAGATATAGGAGACTCTGAAAGGTACTGCATGTGAGAACTGATTGCTAGTATCAGAGGGTACTGTTTCTCCTTGGGGAGACTGCCAATAGGTCTGGAAAGTCATACAGACAATACTTCCTGGGAAAAGGTACATTCCTGCTCCGCTAGGGATTCTGGGTAAAAAATATGCAAATCTATTCTCCAGGATGGAATTAGGAGAACAGTGCACTCTGTATGCCGCCCTCTAGAGGGCAGCATCCTTAACATCATGAACGACTCAGTTATAAAGTCTTTTTAATCATAATGTGGATTTAATTGCCAAATCAGTATTTCTGTCCCAAAAGGAACAGATTCCCAGCTATGGACAGCGCTGTTTCGGCCTATTGGGCCATCCTCAGCATAGCGTAGGGATACTGATTTGGCAGAGTGAGAGACTATAGAAAAGGTATACAAATAAGCTCTCTTCCAGAAAACTCTTTGTCCTCTTTAAAGGTTATTCCAGCCAGACAGGTTTGTGTCCCTACATTATTTGACACTACCAGTAATGATTGGGTAGTGTCATACTATGTATGGCGTTGGCACATACCCAACTGCTAGGATTTTTAGGACGAATAACAAGAGTAGAAACACAATACAAAGATATCATATAACATACACTCACCGGCCACTTTATTAGGTACACCATGCTAGTAACGGGTTGGACCCCCTTTTGCCTTCAGAACTGCCTCAATTCTTCGTGGCATAGATTCAACAAGGTGCTAAAAGCATTCCTCAGAGATTTTGGTCCATATTGACATGATGGCATCACACAGTTGCCGCAGATTTGTCGGCTGCACATCCATGATGCGAATCTCCCGTTCCACCACATCCCAAAGATGCTCTATTGGATTGAGATCTGGTGACTGTGGAGGCCATTGGAGTACAGTGAACTCATTGTCATGTTCAAGAAACCAGTCTGAGATGATTCCAGCTTTATGACATGGCGCATTATCCTGCTGAAAGTAGCCATCAGATGCTGGGTACATTGTGGTCATAAAGGGATGGACATGGTCAGCAACAATACTCAGGTACGCTTTGGCGTTGCAACGATGCTCAATTGGTACCAAGGGGCCCAAAGAGTGCCAAGAAAATATTCCCCACACCATGACACCACCACCACCAGCCTGAACCGTTGATACAAGGCAGGATGGATCCATGCTTTCATGTTGTTGACGCCAAATTCTGACCCTACCATCCGAATGTCGCAGCAGAAATCGAGACTCATCAGACCAGGCAACGTTTTTCCAATCTTCAATTGTCCAATTTCGATGAGCTTGTGCAAATTGTAGCCTCAGTTTCCTGTTCTTAGCTGAAAGGAGTGGCACCCGGTGTGGTCTTCTGCTGCTGTAGCCCATCTGCCTCAAAGTTCGACGTACTGTGCGTTCAGAGATGCTCTTCTGGCTACCTTGGTTGTAGCGGGTGGCTATTTGAGTCACTGTTGCCTTTCTATCAGCTCGAACCAGTCTGGCCATTCTCCTCTGACCTCTGGCATCAACAACGCATTTCCGCCCACAGAACTGCCGCTCACTGGATGTTTTTTCTTTTTCGGACCATTCTCTGTAAACCCTAGAGATGGTTGTGCATGAAAATCCCAGTAGATCAGCAGTTTCTGAAATACTCAGACCAGCCCTTCTGGCACCAACAACCATGCCACGTTCAAAGGCACTCAAATCACCTTTCTTCCCCATACTGATGCTCGGTTTGAACTGCAGGAGATTGTCTTGACCATGTCTACATGCCTAAATGCACTGAGTTGCCGCCATGTGATTGGCTGATTAGAAATTAAGTGTTAACGAGCAGTTGGACAGGTGTACCTAATAAAGTGGCCGGTGAGTGTATATGTCAGACAGTATAGCAAGTCCTCTTTAAACCAAAGATTCTGAACATCAAGAGGTTGGTAAGCGAGTGCTAAGATGGTGGGAGATGGTGATGTTATGGGATCTCCTCACCTTGACTCTGGTCTGTTTTTAATATGAATTTAAATATTATTGAATATGAATAAGATGTATATACTGTATTCCACAAGTCCTTACACTAAAACTCCTTAATCTAACGCTGCTAAACCAAAATATCAGACTTTATTCCCCAAAATTCGAATGTAAACATTCTTTAACTCCGCTCCTCCCAGGTATAAGGTTCATCGTGTTTATATTATAGCCTTGATATGATAGGAATGTATAGCGATAGAACTTCTATAAGGCTGAAAGTTTACATACTAATGCAAAAAAGGACAAGTAAGGGCACACATTGCAGAATGCATTATTCAATTAAAGCCTGTCAATTCTATTAAAACCCTATTAAAACCACAAGCCATGGCATGACTACAGAAATGTTAAACACTGTGCCTATATAAAGCATATTCTTATCACCTCAGTAACTTAGCACAAATGGGAGCTGTCTAGTACAAAAGCTAAAGCTTTGGAGTCTCTAAATGCTAACATAAAAGCCTGGAGGTAAATTGTTATTCTGCGTGAGATTTAATACTTCTGTGCTGCTCTTAAGAACCCACATTCCTACCAAAAGAAAAAAGCCAAATGTGTGAGCAGAGTAACTTGTGACATTTGGAATGTTAAGTATATAACTAGGATGAGTGGGTTGCTTATAGCTACCTACATGTATGAGTATGGAGTAAAGGTTATCTGTATGACTAATAGCTTATCATAATGTTTGTAATGAGGTCTCAATAAACCTAATTGTTCTACATCTCACGTGAAATGAGGAGGGTCTGGGTGTTGATCACCCATGGATGTAGTGAAAAGAATGTTTAACGCTAGGGCCCCACGGGACGGTAATGCTGCAATTTGCCCATAGCGAATCCCATGCCCACTTTGCAGTAAAATCCGCAGTGCAATTCCAAAATCGGCGCGGAAATTGCAGCATGCCAATTATATCTACTTAAATGCCTGTGGTGTCCCCATTGGTATAATTGTAACAGAAGCTCCGCCACGGAAAACTCTATGAACTTTCTGTCTAAAGCGCTGTGGGAAGTAACACAATATGTTGTGCTTTTTTGCTGCGGGATGAATACAAAACACTAACTGGCGCTCACGGCCGGACACTTTTCAAACCCATTCAAATGAATGAGTTTGAAAAATAACTGCAGGTTTCCGTATCCTGTCCAGTTTCGTGCAGGAAATGGAAACCTGCATACCGGAGACCGGGACACAAGTGTGAACCCACCCTGAGGAGTATATACATTATATAATCTGGTAATCTAGCACTTGGAATAAAAATGCATTTATTGATAATCCATTAAAGCATCATGAAGTCAGTAATAGAAGCCTACAAATCCACACTTATGGTTTTCAGACCTGTGTGGTCCTTGATCACAATACACTTAGTAGAGGATTAGTATGGATGTATTGCTCAATTGATTATCAATAAATAAGATTTTTTATTCCAAGTGCTATATTAATATATATTTATGGACACATAATTTGGCATATAGATGTAGAAGATGTATATTTATTGTGTTTGACTTCTCATTATGCTATACTAGCTTTTACCCACGACTTCGTCTGCGGTGATTTGAGAATTGGGCGGACACAGACTTGTGAAAGTAGTTTAAAAATGTTGGTGGGCCAGTAAATGAGATATTGTATATTGTGTATGTAGTAATACAGACAATTGTTATAGGGTTTGAACCTGCAATCGTTTGAGTGCAAGTCTCCATAGGAGGCAGTGATATGTATATGCATTACAGTAGTTTTGTCCGTGTGTTAGTGATGTGTGATATGTATATGCATTACAGTAGTTTTGTCCGTGTGTTAGTGATGTGTTTGTGTCATTTATTTTATTCTTAGTTGAAGTTTTTTTGAGTGCCACTTAGGGGTTTGAACCTGCAATCATGTGATTGCAAGTCTCCATAGACGGCAATACACGCGTCTTGCCGTCTATGGGAGATTGTGTCCTGTACTATTATCGCGATAGTAGTATTCCAAGCACAGACGTGGGAGCTTGCAGTATGCTCCCGGCGGTCAGCGGAACAGGTCGGCTTGTGGGAGGTGAGCAGCCAGGAGCCGGCCTGCAACTTAGAAGGTATGGGGAAGGGGTCATTGAGGGGGGGGAGGTTAAATGTTAATGGCTGCAATCCTTTGATTGCAAGGCTCCATAGACGGCAATGCACGTGTATTGCCGTCTATGGGAGATTGTGTGCGGGACTATTATCACGGCTGTCTATAGCCCAGCCGCGATAGTAGGATTTGAAGTACAGACGTGGGAGTGTAATGTGTTTGTGTCATTTTATTTTATTCTTAGTTGAATATTTTTTGAGTGAGTGCAAGTCTCCATAGACGGCAATACACGTGTATTGCCGTCTATGGGAGATTGTGTGCGGTACTATTATCGTAGCTGTCTATAGACCAGCTGCGATAGTAGTCTTGTAAGCACAGATGTGGGAGCTTGCAGTATGCTCCCGGTGGTCAGCGGAACAGGTCGGCTCGTGGGAGGTGAGCAGCCAGGAGCTGGCCTGCAACTTTGAAGGCATGGGGGGGGGACACTTGTATTGTAAGGCCTCCGGGTGTAGCGGAGAGCCGGTTACTCTTTGGGGATGTTGTGGAGGGCCGGCCCGTATGGGCTAGCCGGCGGGCTGTGGGGAAACGCTAGGGCGGAGGAGACTGGAGAAAGAGCAGGAGCATGTGTGCCTGGAACTTATCGCTGAGCAGGCAAAGCAAGGTAGGGAAGGCAAGTTTGAGGGTCGGGGATGAGTGTGGAATTCCGGCATAGACTCGTGGCGGCGCGGGCCAGGCTTTCTGTGCGCTGTAGTGACGTGTAGGCAGGAAGTGTGCGTGTGGCCTCCTCAGTGCAGTGTAGTTCGCCTGGGGCTAGGAGTCCTGCTTTTGTGAGTGTCCTGCTAGGAAGCCATGTTGTTTAGTGGCACAAAAAGTAGCCTATGACTCAATCCTAAGGGAAAGCTAGGTTTGTGGAAATTTGCACGCAAATCCGTCCAGGCGTTTTAGCGTAATTGAGGTACAAACATCCAAACTCAAATAATATTAGTAGGATTACAAGTGATAATTCTCTGATAATGCAATATGTTTGTCTATAAAATTCACAAATGAATCCCAATGAACCTGTTTTGATATTGCATATTACAAATAATTAGGATAGGTATTGAATCATGGCTGCCTGTAGTCACCACACAGTAAGCCTAGTGTATAAGATAAGATAAGATAAGATATTCCTTTAATAGTCCCACAATGGAGAAATTTCAGTGATACAGTTTCATAGATGGTACAGTAGTATATAATAAGAGAGAAAACACATACAAGCTCATGGCAGATAGAGAAATCCTAGGAATCATAGCAACTAAAAAAGAAAGAAACACAGACACACTGCAGGATCATTTAGTTCTCTGTGCAGATTGATGTTAATAATAATAATTATAATAATAATAATACAGCCGACTTGGTTGTAGGACACGAGGAGGGGGGTCACAGCATGTGGCTATAACAAGCAGAAATTTTTTTCAGAGGTGGGGGACATAAGCAGCTATCATGATAACATGTGGCATGTGGCAGTTCCTTTGGTAGGTGGTGAGATCTCCTGCTCACAGCTGATAGTTCGGTATCTTGCATCAGCACTATTGTCCTTTTAACCACAAAAAATGCCCCAAATGTCCTTCATCACAAGCCCTCCTCCTCCTCCTTACCACAGTGTTCTACTGCCCCAAGGAAGTCAGAGACCATCCAGGTATATATGGTGCTGCTCTCTAGGATATATACAGTGATCCCTTCATTTTTGATACTCACATCATGTCAATTATATCTGCGGTAATGCTGGAGTTTTCTATATAGGTATAATAGGTACAGAAAGTCAGCAGAGAAAAACCCTGTGAAATATGTTGCAGAAAAAAAAGATGTTTTCTTCATGTTTTTTTAGACAACGTTTTTTTGCTGCATTTCACTACGTGGGGTCTTAGCCTTAGACAAGTTTTGCTCCTCACTAAAAGTTTTGAAGAAGTGTGAAACAGGATACATGCCTTACGCCTTATAGGAGTCTTCTGCTTGTCTGGTCTAGTTTTAAGCAGTCTACATTTAAGATAATATTATTCTCCTTCTCTGTATCAAAGGAACAGAGCTCCGATCTCCTTTACTATTATATACAATGTATTCTAAAATTAATCAGCGCACAATTTATCTAAAATGCAAATACAGATGTTTCTTTACTTAACTTTTAACTCGGGTCAAGAAATCTGAAATCTAAGTGGTGGGAAAAAATTGTGCTACGTTGTTTGTTGTTGTCTCTGCCATATGTGTTTATGTGAGAATGTATCAAGCTTTTATCATGAGAACTTGGAATCCTTAATGAAATTCCTAGAAAGGTAAGACTGGCCACATCTGTTTGTTAAAGTCAAGAGGTAAATTTCTAAGGATCATTTACTTGAAGTACATTATTTGACAATAATCTAAATATTATTCTATATTATTTTACACTAAGCAATTTCAATAATACACGTTTTCATGCAAACACAGGAGATTGTTAAGCATTGTATATGAGATGGTAAACATCAAAAACGTGCACTTGGTGTACCGGACTTTGATATATTTCTACTTTGCTGTTCTCAACTCTAGTGTCATAGTGTGCGTGTGCATGCAAGTGAAGGGAGCACATATCACAGTAATGGGGCCCCTACCTTCCTTGTGTCATTTAGATTAGCAGTATATTTTACATGTCATAGGGTCCTTGGGGTCCCCTCCAGTCAGTGACTGCTACCTCTGTACCACTATAGTTACGCCCCTAGTTATAAAGAGTACTTGTAATATGAAATCAATAAATATCATCAATATGAAATGCATGTGGCTCGCCAAATGGACAATGAGTTTCAGTAGCTTGGCTTCTTCACAGGTATATTTATTTTAAATTTTGTTTTTATTGAGAAAAAAAAATTCAAATACAGAAAAGGAAAAAGAATGCAGGGAAAATAATAACCCGCTCCTACAACAGACCATAAATATAGCATGGAAGGAGTGGCATCATACATATTAAACAGAAATACAATACCAGTGTACAGTTGAAGAATAAGAACAACTACACACCACGTGAGTAAGTACGACTCCTTCCATCGACAACTCAAGGTTGCTTCAACTGGATCTGGGAGCCGGGCAAAAAGAAAGGGAGGGAAGAGAAGGAAGGGGGAGGGAAGATGTGAGAAAACAGTAAGATAATAACAACCGCAACAACATAATAGAAATAACACTTATCTACGTCCAACTCAGCTACACAGCATATAAAATTTAAATCTCGGTCAAGAGAATAAGGAGGTGCCCAGTGGTACAGTCACCACTAACTCAATTAAGAAAAGCTGCTATTAGGGAGCTCCAGAGGAAGGAGGCAAAATCTGGGGTTGGGAGTCCCTTTTGTTCCTTACATAAGAAGACCAAAGGGTCCATTTGGTCTGAAATTTAGAAAAAGTGTGCCCTTTACTGGCCAGCATACGCTCCAGCATAAAAGCTAGATTGACATGATGGAGTAACTCGTTTACAGTCAAACATAATACTGATTTCCTAACCACTGAGCCACCGTGTGGCCCCAATACTGATTTCCATTGTCGGGCAATCATGGATCTAGCCGCTAGGATTATTTGGCCCAAGACAACCTGCATACCCTTTGTAAAAGAGCCAGGATCCAAGAAACACAGCGCTAACCCTGGGGAGGGAGGAATAGGGAGACCAACAATGGAAGACATCAACTGAAACACTGCTACCCAAAACGCCTGAATTGGGGGACACTCCAGCCACATATGAATAAATGAGCCTACACAACCGCAGATCCGCCAACATAGCCTTGAGGTAGAGGAATTCATATGAGCCAATTGAACAGGAGTCCTATACCAGCACAGCATAATTTTTTGCGCCATCTCCTAATGGGAGGCACCCCTGGACACCTTCTTAACAAATCCAAAGACTTTATGCCACTCTGTCAGGGGAATGGTTCTGGATAGGTCAGCTTCCCAATGCAATAGGCAAAGGGGTTTGACCTGTGTAGATGGAGTTGAGAGAAAACTATAGAATGCAGAGGTGCTACCTTGGGCAGGAGGAAACTGTCTCCATAACCGAAAGGCTAGTCTTGGAAAAGCAAGTCTCGAGGCTCCAAGAGTTTGTAGAAGGTGCTGAATTTGGAGCTACTTAAAACAATCATTGCTAGGGAGATCAAACTCAGTATGCAACATAGCGAAAGAGTTGAGGCAGTCATTATCATATAATTGTGAAATCCTATAGAGACTTCTATCAATCCAACCACTGACTTTCAGCTGGGGAAGGAATGCGGTCATGTAAAGCAGAGGCATTTTTATCAAGGGGACCAGGTCCTCAATGGAAGTGTGTGACAGGAGATATCTCCAAGCCCAAGTAGAGACTTTAATGCTCAACAGAGGAGCCTGGATACAGGAAGGACCGGACTCCCTGGAGTGAAGAAGACTCATGAGCGGGGCTTCCAACAACATTTCCTCTATCTCTGCCCATCTCCAATCAGATGACTCAGCTTCTTCACAGGTATAGAAGGTATGTTTTTAATATTTAATATACTTTAATATACACCAACTAACGTGTGTAATAATCAAATATCAGTAGAAAAAATCAGAAGATCTTTCAACAGTATAAATAGCAATTGTCTGTAACTACTGATAAGGAATGTAGATTGTGAGCCCTATATGGGACAGTGTTGACAGTGTCTGTAAAGCACTACGGAATATGATGGCGCTATATAAATATATGTAATAAAAAAAAAATAGTAAATAAATGAAACCTTTAGTGGGGCCACACGGTGGCTCAGTGGTTAGCACTGCAGCCTTGCAGCGCTGGAGTCCTGGTGTTTAAATCCCGCCAAGGGCAAAAAACCATCTGCAAGGAGTTTGCATGTTCCCCCGTGTTTGTATGGGTTTCCATCCCATATTCCAAAGACATACTGATAGGGAAAAAATGTACATTGTGAGCTCTATGTGGGGCTCACCTTATACATTAATAAATAAATAAATGAATGAAACCTTCAATGTAGTGGTTACTTTAAACCTTACGATCTGGATAATATGACCTATCTATATATGACTCTTAGCCATCAAAATATTAAAATAGTTCTAAATGAACAAAATTAAAATAGAGTGAGTAGTCACCAACTGGTAGCCACAGAGGCCATGTCTCACCAATGGCACCATGGTCCATGATTGAGCCACAATGCCTGTAATACAGTATATGACCACCAGGGGCAGTCACTGACTGCAGCAGCAAACATTTACGTAGGCACTATATCCCATCTGACTCAATTTTGACCAGTCAGTACATAATTGAATGAATGATTCAATCAACACTGTTGAATTGTTTCAGCCAACGGATTCCTACTTTATTTATTTATAAGGATTTTCTAGACATTATTTAACCACTGAAAACAGAATCTCCATAACTTCTAACATTTCTCTTTCATTTGCTATAGTATGAATAATCCTAGGCCTTCAGTTCTACTTAGTTGAAACAACCATTTAGAGAAGTTATTCCATTCCCATAGTAATAGTTACAGTAAATATACAGTAAATACATAAGATACATAGAATAATGAGACTATTACGCCATATGTGGCAGAATTGGATGCGATCTGGACACATATAAACTATAAAATAAGTAACCAGCATTTCCTCACAGTGTTAACCTGAAATGAACTTTACTGAGCTCTGCAGTTGCTAATATTGTGTTACGTCAAAAAGTGTTAAAACAGCGAGAACAAGCCAAAAAAAAGTGTTAAGGTGTTATATATATCTAAAAAAAACCAACCTGCATCCATTAAAAATCGAATTAATTGAATTCAAACTTGTAGTCTAGAACAAGGCTTCTTAAACTTTTTCTTCCAGGACCAGCCCAGTGGTCAATGTTATGGCAAAATTGATAAAAGAAGATTTTACAGCAGTAGCCACCTTCATCTTCAATCTGATAACTTGTTGTACGATGATAACTCACAACAAGAGCCATTGAAAACAATGGAAAAAGTCAGGTTAAAATAATTTGCTGTTTACCTAATGAACTGAAAATCTTTTTAAACTTGGCTACATGTTTATTTTTTTAAATTTCTAAACCCAATATAATAACAATATACAAAAGAATTCAGCTAGATTATTTTATAGATTCATGATGCTGGACATGAGGCAGCCCAGTCTATATGGTTCACTAGGCGCCGCTACACTGATTCTGTCTGATTCTGTCCCTAGTCCTCACCATTAGGCTCTCTACTGTCAGGTAGGAGGTCCTAAGCTGGAGCAGAGACACAGGGACAGCCCACCTGACAGCAGAAAGCATATTCGTGCTGAAACTAACTGTAAGGGAATTGCTAGAGCAGCAATTCCCCAGTAGCTGCTGGTGATCCCTGAAGGGAGGGGCACAATAGACAGTGAGTCCTAAGCTGAGTCCTAAGCTGAACCCCCCCCCCCCCCCCCCGCTGTTCCTTCCTGCTTGCCAGTCCTATCCTAAGCAATAGGTGGCGACTGGTCGACAGGCCCTTCCTATATAAGTGATAACATAGAAGGAAGACAAGACCGACAACAACAAAGGGAGGTCCGCTAGCCAAGGGTCCGGTATCAGTGAAGCAACACAAAACTGAACACACCTCCTGCGCTGCAGCGTGCGAGTGGAGGGTGGTGCAGAGACCCGAACAGGCAGAGACATTACACTAATATAAATTATTGCTCAGGAACAGGGCCGGCTCCAGGTTTTTATAGGCCCTTGGGTGACAGAGCCTCAGTGGGCCCCCTTGTAAAGGAGGTGGGGGAGTCGAGACACTGTGTGTTGCAGATGAAGCGAGTGACGTCACACAGGAGTGTGGCATCACCAACGCCATACCTCCCAATTTTTAAAGAGTAGAAAGATGGGCAAAATGTGCGGCACGCTCTGCGCACCGCGGCAAATTTGGCTCCACCCACTTATGTTGACTCTGCCCATTCTCATTAATTTATCATGTGCTCCCACACAGTATAATCCTCCTGCAGTCACCCGTAAATTATATGCCCCCCCTCCATCTATCCCCCAGTTTCATATACACCCTTCCTCTGCCCCCAGTTTCATGTCCCCCCTCCATCTCTGTCCCCAGTTTCATCACGTTCTCCCCCTTCATCTGCCCCAGTTTCATGTCCCCCGTCTCTACCCCAGTGTCATGCTGTTCCACCCCCCCATCTGCCTCAGTGTCATGCCGTTCCCCCCCTCCATCTCTGTCCCCAGTTTCATGCCATTCTCTCCCCACCCCCTTCATCTTCCCCAGTGTCATGCCATTCCCCCCCCCCCCCAGTTTCATGGGCTCCCTTCATTATGTTCCACCTTAATAATTAATACAAAAAAACACTTACACTCACACTTACACTCACTTTCCATCGTTCCCCCGACGCTCCTCTCTCCGCGCTCATTCCATTCACATAGGCGATTAAAGCAGGAGCTGTGTATGAGATCAGTTCCTGCTTTAAAGATGCGGCCCTACTTGCGTCTGTAGGCGCGATGTGATGACGTCATCGCGCCTACACACGCACGTCGGGCCACAGCTTTAAAGCAGGAGCTGATCTCACACACAGCTCCTGCTTTAATCGCTTATGTATTTAATTCAGCTCATCGGCGCCCGTCCGACGCCGATGAGCTGATATTGGGACAGGCAGGTGCTGGGGCGGGCAAGTGCCGGGGGGCCCCCAGAGGCTCTGTGGGCCCCGGCACTTGCCCGACTATGCCGTGCGCTGACGGCGGCCCTGCTCAGGAATGATGGGGGCTAAAGTAAGACATTTCCAACTGCACCACAATCAGTAGAGCAGCACCTACTAAGAGAAGAAAGAGTTGGAGTTGGTCGAGGTGGTCTTTATAAGGTCGAGAGGTCTTTAAGGGCATGTTTTTTGCAAGTCAGTTTTCACATGTTCTTGATGCCAAAATTAAGATCGAAAAAAAAATAAGAAGGTAAGTAGCATCTGTTCTCTATACGTTTACTCCCTTTATGATCTGCATTTGTTTTTAACTTGATAAATTCTCCCCTAAGTCTTAGAATAATGTAAGAAAATTCCACCTGAAATATAGTGCTAGCGCTAGTTACCAAAATTCTATGTCAAAGCTAAACAGACATTTTTCCATAGAATACAAATATGTTATTATCTTTGGCTATTCCACAGCGATAATTATATCTCCTTTATAAGTTATCAAAAAACGGCGACACAGACTTAGCAACCATTATTCCTATATAATAAGTCTGTTGAGCTATGCATTAATATGTCAGGTACTAGTCCAGCATTATGCTATAGTTTGCACATGGCTTGTATTATCAAATTACTTAAGGTGGAATCATGGCCATAACTACCAGCACAGCAGATACAGCAGTTGCTTTGGGGTCCAACTATTAAGGGCCCCATTTCCACTGAGACATAGGGTGCAATTAGTGATAAGTATGGATAATGAAAGGGGATGTGGGAAACTGAATTCGCCTCCATTAAATCATAACTCCTCATAATGCCTGCATAAGACACCATTAGAATTATATTTTTTATATACTGTGATGTCACAGTGATCTTTATGTGTGGGAATTATGCCTTTGCTATGCTGTCATACTATACATTATCCCTATACTGTGACACTACTGTGTATATTATCCATGCATTGTTACATCTCGATGTGCATTAACCCTGTAGTTTAAATAGCACTGTGCACATTATTCCTGTATTGTGACATCACTGTGTGCAATATCTGTAATGTAAGATCATTATGTGTGCTATTATGGTGTGTAAAGAAGAGCAAAATAATTGTAATCTTTCAAATTTTGAACTTCCTTCTTAAGGTGGTCATGGCAGAGTCAGAAACTGATAAAAGGTTACTATGGGGGCCCCATGGTTAGGTAGGTGCAATCTTTTATCCGGGGCCCCTACCTATCCCTACAGTGAATTCTTGATAGTGATGGTTACAGGTACTAAGGAGTTTAATCCACCTTAGTGTGGTTAGGGTATCTGTGGGTCTCCTTGGCTTATGGACCAGATGGAAGCTGCAATCTCAATACTGAGGCCAGTCCTTATGGATCCCCTAAGGCTCCTGGGCCCCTCTGCACGCCCTGAAGTTAGGCCCCTGGTTACATGTTACACCCCTAGGTACAATCAGGAACAGAACAATGACTTAGTGCAAGAGGGATTACTTTATATGACGTCTCGTTGGCTGTATACACTCTCAAATGATATGATGCAGTTTTTCTGTCTGAATTTGCAGGTGGAAAATTTGCAGAGTATTATAGATGGGATTTTAAGAAATCTTGTCCATGGGCTGTAGAAAAATATCTGCTTGAAAATTGACACATCGTGAGGATTAAATATCTGCAGATTTTAGCTTTTTCAGTGCATAGGGTGAAATCTGTTAGAAAATCTGCATATGAGACCGGCGTATTTCCCTCTTCCCCGCTGACAGCATAGTGCCAGTGAATTCTATCAGGTAATGCAGTTGCTAGGGATTCATTGCCTAACAACCAACTACACTATCTTTCCTTATATTTAGTGTTGCATTAATTCTATTGTGTATTTAGACAGAGACTTTATTTACCACTTTAGGCTGCATGCACACGGAGTTACGCCGGGCTTGTAAAAATCCTCATTCACAGCCGTACACGCGAGCGTAATTGAAGTGAATATGTGTCTGATGCATTTTACTCCAAAACAGAGTCTTGTGTGACACATTAACCATTTGCACAAGAAATTCAAGCTGCTTGCAACATGACAAGTGGGTGTGGCTTGCCGCTTAACCAGGATTTACTAATATTTAAGAAGTATGATAACGTTGGCAAAATTTCAAATAATTTGCTACATTTTTGCATAATCTCGCTCCACTAGGAGAGTAATGTTAGAAGGAAAGAAGAATCTGCAGTCATATGTAAAAATGCAGAAAATTGTATCAACATCTTGTGATATTTTGATAAACCGAAATATTGCATCCTCAATTTACAAGCCCCTTTTTCCTCTTTGAGTGCCCTGAGCAGATTTTGGTAGTGTAAAATCCTAAGTACCTCTAAAATGGCAGAATGTAGATGTGTAGAATTAGTGACGAGCCAAACAGTTTATGAGGAATATGACGGAGACATTCATTGACATCTGGAGATAACTACTTCACAGTAAATTAGGATTTATGTGGAGGTTGCTCGCAATGATTTAATGATTGTTGGTTCAGACAATTGCGAAGAGAATCAACAAACTTGACTCTATTTTTTATAGTACATTACCTTTGTTTTGGAATTAGACTCAAGGCTTCTAGGATTATAATGAAAAGTACACAAATTTCTGCTCAATTTAACTTGACAAAATTATTACCCTCGTAAAACATGTTTTATGATGGTAGTGGCATGAAATGTAAATATATCAAATGCACTTCCATTTACCACCTCTAGATGGCCCACTTACATCTTCAAAACACTCAAACTGCATGCTTTATCTACAGAAACATGGGGAAGGTGCAGCTCAGGATATTAGTATGTGGATCCTTGGGATATTAGTGAAGAAGGTGCTTGTAAGATTATTTACATAAGCTGTACATTTGGGGCAGCCTGTTTAAGTTACAGCAAAATTGTAGAGGTGAAAATATTTTCTTAAATAAAGGTAACTCCATTTAGTCTATGATAAGTGTTTGCATGTATAATTTTATGTCTATGGAGACAATAGAATTCATTCAACTCAACTCATTCCTATCCCTTTCCTGATTTCCTGCAAGTGCCATTGCACCACCAGAATCTGTACAAGTGTGGCTACTCACCTCTTATATTGGGAATTAGCAGAAGATCTGTGACTGGCCAGGGATCAAGTGGACAGTTTTAAAGGGATGTCTGTTCTTTTTGAACCCCACAGAGAGGGGTTAAAATAACATTCACTAGATACTCACCTTTCCCTTCGGCCACGGATCCAGCAGAGAGTCTCCATTATGGTCTTTTTTATCTCCTGGCATTTGAAAAGAGCATCATTGCCAGTGGCGTAACTAACGTTTTGTGTGCCCCTGTGAAATATTTTGTCCAAGATCCCCTACTTCATCCCTACAGCAAGTTCTTGATGGTGATGGTTATGAGTGCTAAGGAGCTTAATCCACCTTAGTGTGGTTTGGGTAACCTGTGGGTCTCCTTGGCTTATGGGCCAGATGGAAGCTGCAATCTTAATACTGATGCCGATGCCAGTGGTTATGGCTCCTGGGCTCCAATGAGACTGCACCCCCTCAAGTTACGCCCCTGATCATTGCTGAGATTGGCTGACCTGCTCCTATGCAAGCTAAAGGTCAGGAAGACTGGGGACTCAAGTAGGAACTCTCCACTAGATCCCTGGACAAGGTGAGTTTGGAAAGGACATTTAAGTATACAGTACACAGTCTCCCTATGGGGTAAAAAAGAACTGCAACACCACTTTAATCTTATAACCGCTTCCTTGCATACACCCATACAGGACTGGGACAAAGGGTAGTCGGACTAAGCAGTATCTAAAAGATAAAATTCAAGGAGAGGAGAACAAATTGTATTTGCTGTTAAATATTTTTGTACAGGCAAATGAAGATTAAGGTAAGAAATGTGGCAAAAGGAAATGGGGGGTATGTATTATAATAATAATAGTAATAATAATAATATTAATACATTTTATTTAAATAGCGCCAACATATTCCGCAGCGCTGTACAATTTGTAGGGTTCAAATACAGACAGAAAGATGCATTACAAAGAAAGTCATTTCATACAATGGGATTGAGGGCCCTGCTTGCAAGAGCTTACAATCTATGAGGTAGAAGGGGTGACACAAGAGGTATTATATATATATAAGAGCTCTAAGAATTGGCAAGAAAGGGAAAGGAGGTGCAATAAGGCAGTTATCATTGTGAAGTTAATTGTATGAGGGTTGTGAGGTACAGTATGAAATCCATACCTTGTGCTCCAAGAGAGCGTGTCTCCCTGTAATATATTGTGTTTATAGCCATAGACCTCTTTGTGTAGAAGAATCATACACAGACCATTTTGATTTAAAAAAAAAAAAAAAAGATCTGCTGGATTGGTTGTTTGGACAGCTCCAGTTCTGGATTGAGCTCTATTGTTTCCATGATACTGGGAAATTGTTAAAATTTTGCAGACAGTTGAAGAGTTTGCATTGGCTGCCATTGATGCTGTTGGGATATGTTTATTGTGTACCTATGCTAGCTCGCTGCATAGAAAGCACTGTACCATCACCAGAACTAATGTAGGTTAGCATGGTTAGATGATCATATGAACATCTGTCCTTCAACCTCTCCAGGGCTCCAGATACACATGGATGGATAGAAGATTAATATAGGCCATGATATGGTTAGACAAAATGGGTCAGATGCTAAGATGTTTTTAAGCACCACTGTTTCTGTACATGAGGAATACTATTCCTGATCACAATCATTTTAAGATGTATTTTCCAGTTTCTTCATGTGAAGTCTCCATCTCAAATTTTCAGTTTCCTTGACCTCAGTTCTAGAGTATGCAGAGACTTCTCTGATGTCACCCATATACCATACATAGAGAAGGAGCAAGTCATACTCCCTTATATCTTGGTATCAGATGTAGGAGCAATATGAAGGATGTTATAAATCAGCACTAGAGATGAGCGAACAGTAAAATGTTTGAGGTTCAATATTCGTTTCGAGTAGCCCCTCAATATTCGAGTACTTGAATCGAATATCGAACCCTATTATAGTCTATGGGGGGAAAATGCTCGTTTCAGGAGTAGGCAACGTTCGATCAAATTATACTTATCAAGTCCACGAGTGAGGGTCGGGCTGGATCCTCCGAGAAGTCTTCTACGTGCAGCGTCCCCGCGGTGTCTTCCGGCTCTGAATTCACGAATTCATGAAGCAGCAGTGTTTATGTGTGTCTATCTTCCTCTTCAGCAGCACTTTCCTCATCCTCTCCATAGACTTCTAGAGATGGCAGATGTGGCTGACAATCTATCTCATCTTTGCCTCTCAAAAGATGGATTTTATCAGTAAATTTAGAATAAGTGATTGATAAATTAGGCAAAGGAGTGAGAAGAAGGCTTTTGATAAATGGAGAAAGAAGCATTGTTCTGAATAATGTAGCAAAAAATTATTTAACAGACATTTACGCTATAAGCAGTCTACCTGTACAATTGTAGAGCCATAAGTAAGTTGAGGCAACAGCACTTTCTTATGTGTGTGAACCTAATGACTATTTGGCACTAAAACAGGTTCACACCAACGTTTGGCTCTCCGTCAATGGAAACCCACAGACATCCGCATATCCCATAAACCATAATGTGCAGCAGAAACTTCTATGGAGACTCCAACACAGATGTGAACCTAGTCTTATCGGTGGAACATTGCATTCTTACATGAGTCCGAGGAATCCGCTATGGCCAGTACCAATACCACAGATCTACATAGTATTATATTTATATACAAGCTGTTTTTCTGTAACAAAGCAGGGGATAACATCAATATGTAATGAAATTATAACTACAACCCCCCTTCCCGGTATCTCTCACCATCTTACAAACTGACTAGTCAATAGAAGTCTATTTGGTAGCAACTTAAGATTGGATACTTAATATGTGAGAATGTCTATGGAAGGAACAGGTGGAAAGTGTTATAAAGAAGCCAAGAAAAGAATCTAGTAAGATACCGTAGGTACAGGTACTTTTGCGTCTATACAAGACTGTACTAGTAGGTTTTGTACAAGTTTTCCAGTCAAACAATACCTGCGAACCCCACCGATCAATTCTCAGCAGCCGATATAAGGAGAACAAAGCTGAAAGCAGATAGCTTTATTCTTTGTGTGATTACTGTAGCTGAGCTGCTATACAAGTGAATGGGACCTGGGCTGTACGAACTCAGCATAGCTTCTATACTGAGAACAGGGCTATCCGTATAGCTGCTGCATTGTACAGCTGATCGGTGGGGGTCCCAAGTGGCGCACTCTCGCGCATCTGATATTGATATCCTATCCTAAGGAATAAAGTTTGTAAAGAAACCCCATTTAATATGTGTGTGTGTGTGCGGCTAAAGAGAGAAAATTAGATTGTGAGCCTCAATGGTTAATAAGGACTGATGTGAATGGTAAATCTTTGTACAACATTGTGGAATATGTTGGTATTATGTAAACAACAATAAGGAAATAAACGCAATCACATAATCTTTAAGTAACCTAATGCTAGCTGTACTTTATATCTGTATGATATAATGATATTACACTTATGGCAAACCACCTCTGTAGTTATTGTAGGTCGTCCCCTGAGAATTCGCACTTTAGGCTGCCATTTTATCACATGCCGTAGTATAAGTCTGAATCACAGCCCTGCAGCGCTTCAGACTGGAGAATTGTGACAATTTACATTTCCATTTACAGACCAATATTTCAATAATAGCTGTTTCAACAAACTAATCCCAATGTCATCCGTTGCTTTGGCAAAGAAAGAACAAACACACAAAGGAGGGCGAAGTCACACACAGAGAAAATGTATTGATTTTTGTCCAATCCGGGCCGCGTGAGTCACCAACTGTGGGTATATGGCTTTGTTATTCTGTCTGCCATGAAGCATTTCCAGGTGTAGTAAGTGCTGCGGGGTAACTGATGTCAGTGACAGCCATCATAATACTAGATGACAACAATTCCTCTAAATAATGAACAGGATATTTTCCTGAAAGAATTGCCATTTCTGTGCTTTATTTGTATGTAATCCGCAATCGCTGTTGGGAATTAGCCAGAACATTAATAATTCCAAGGTAATGATAAGCAAGTATTAGTATATGTATAGGATCTGTCATCATGGCGATATTATTATTATTATTATTATTATTATTATTATTATTATTATTATCATGTCTGGTTTCTGGTTCACCCTTTACTGAGACACTGGTAGTTATGATTTTATGGTCCGATAGATATCATTGTTGTCCTTTGCGCCTTTCACAAATGTATATTAGTAATGACTGAAATCCTTTCTATGGATGTCTTTCTGCAATATGGGTGTAAGTATTATCTCACTGACTGAAGCACATAAACCTGGCTGAAATCCCAAGTACAGCAGTCTCGCTGACCTTTGGCATGGCACGTTTATCTTCTGTGGCTCTTGAATACTCTTTAGGGCAGGGATTCATTGTGCCTGTAAATCAGTCCTGGGCGTCTTGTCAGCACCACACAAAAAGTTGAAAATGACTTGTAGAGAAAATTACATTAGCCGGTGTTTCAGAATCTCACTATGACTGTCATATAATGTACAAGTGACCTTGTGTGTCCTTGATCTCTGTGCTCCTTAAGACTGAGATGTGTCTCAAGCAGGAATCTTTCCCCCTATTTTAGTTTTTATAATATTTTCCACATCTGTAATATATACCGTAGTTGTATTTTGTTGCAATGTTTTTGTTTGTCTGATTTTCCTTATATTCTGCCCCATGACAATAGAGAATGCTCACCAATATGTACATACCATAGATACTTCTGCCTGTATAAGAACACCTTCTGGATGATACCTACCTGATGTACCGTCCTGCAACTTTATCACTAGGATCAATGCATGGAGGCAGAGATAGGAGAAAATATATAATAACAAGGTTACTTGCTGATTGCTACTTATGGGGTATCATGTTAGGACGGTATATAACCAATGTTAACTAATCTACCACATTGTATGCTCATATAGCATTTGGCAACATCATAATTGACGCTGACAGTGACTTTTCCTAAAATATCGCCCTTTACAGCCCTAGTATGGTTGTTGATCTAGGCCCAATGGTGACAAAACAAAGGTTCTACAAGTTAAGAACTGAAACTCATAACTGGAATGGCTGAAAACAGGTAGTCCATACTGAAAGTGTGATGCATCCATTATATAGCTACATAATGGGCAATAACAGAAAAGATGTAAAATCGCAAGGGCTGACTGCACTACTAAAGGGGAGTTCTCAAGGATATGAGCTAATAAAGACATCATTGGGGTTGGTGACATCACTGAAGCAAGGAAATAACAGGGACAATGACAACATAATGACTAATAGTGACATTGCCTGGCATTACACATGGGAGCCTGGTGAGAGGTAAGGCGACAAGACGTGTCAGTCCTACGAGCTGCATGCTGAGACTCAAAGCTTCCAGAGAATCATAATGTAATTTTGCACTAAGGTTGGCATATGAATGAGACTCATTAAAGGCTCCAGTAGGGGACGCTACAGGTGTGGTCAGAAGTGCTTTGGTAATGGCTAATTTCATCTTGGTTAGAGTTATCGTGGACATTGACTAGTGGGGACTTTTTAGACCACAAAGTGCATATGATGAATGATGTCATGTTGGAAGTGACATGTTACGAAAGAAGATGTCACATGAGTAATTAGAGATGAGCGAATTGAAGCTAACAAAGTGGCATTCGATCCGAATTTGAAAAAATATTCTATTTGCATTGAATCCGTATTTCTGCACGCTTCATGGTAACGAATCACATTTTTTCATAAAATGGCTGCTGCATGTTAGGACATGGGGCAAGGAACTCTGGGAATGCAGGATCACCCACAATGCCATGCGTGCAGCCAATCAGCAGCCAGCCCTGTGATGTCACAGCCCTTTAACCCCTTCGCCACATTGAAAGCACGTGTTAGCTGTAACTGACAGTTAACATCCTGCTCCATAACCCATGGCCAGAGCACAGCTTCAATTGTGGGTTTTAACCCCTCAGATGCTGCGGTCAAACATGACTTCAGTATCCAAGGGGTTCTGCCATGCTACATGTCCCCCTCAGGTCTCCCCTGTGGTGAGGTTGGGGGTTGACGATATGCATATTCTACAGCCCAGGATGGCTAGTGATCCTGGGCTGCTAGTAGCCCCCAGTACCTGGGTGATCCTGCCCAGAAGTGAAGATGTCAGCCTATGAGTCTGCTGAGTCCGACACAGTTGGAGTTTATCTAGTCCCCACCATTCCTGAACAATCAGTGCAGTTAGTTTTGGTGACTGTCAGGTGGGTAATGTCAGACAGGAGCAGGAAAGGGAGCATAATTCACAGCTCCAATCAGTGCGCTGTGTCAGGGCTCAGAATCACACCACTTGCCTGCTAATGCTGATGCTCACCTGACAGTAGAGTGTCTAAATGGCATATCAGGCACAAAAACTAACTGCACTGATCGGGGATGATGAGCACGAGAGAAAAAAAAACCAACTGAGCCGTCAATAACGTCATATATTATTTATTATGCTTACTTATATAGTGCTATCATATTCCGCAGTGCTTTACAGATATTGTCAGTCACTGTCCCATATAGGGCTCACAATCTACATTAGCTATCAGTATGTCTTTAGTGTGTGGGAGGAAACCGGAGTACCCGGTGGAAACCCACACAAACACAGGGAGAACATACAAACTCCTTGCAGATGTTGCCCTTGGCAGGATTTGAACCTAGAACTCAAGCACTGAGCCACAGTGCTGCTCGATGTATGGTATTTTTTTATCATACTTTGAGTTATACCATATATTGGATGAGTTTTTGCAATCGTGGATAATTGAGCAACATCACATGGCAAACCTATATCCTTACCTTGGCTTAGCAGAGGCACAAAATTAACTGTGCCATACTATGGAAACTTAATATATCCTAGTGTGATCATCCATGTAGCTATACCTATAGTGGCTAAATGGTCTTTTTTTTTTTTTTTTTTTTGTTCAAAATGGGCATTTAGAGCTATAGCCATAGGATATATCATAAATGCCTGATATATTAGTGAATGAAAGAGGGATGCACACGCACATATCTCCATTCAGCTGTATGGACCTTCGTACATTAGCCAAGCAGGTAGTCTTGACTATTTGTGGAAGTTCTGTACAAGAGAATGGAGAGACTTGTCCATGCACGGCCCTCTCTCATTCACATGCAGCCATGTATGGGGCCACTTCTCCAGATAGATCCCAGAGGTGGGTATTTATGGTATATTCTATGTTCAGTACAGTGCAAAAGGTTTAAGCAGTTGTGAAAAAGCCATAAATGTTGAGATGTGAATACCCCTTTAATAAAACAGTTCAGTAAGCTTACTAAACCAAGGACATGCGATGTGCACATTGCACTAATTCAGGATTGGATTCTACATCTGAGGACCTAGACTTTCTAAGGTAATATTACAGCATCAGATAAGTAAGGACAATGTCAGCTCTGCACTGTATGTACTGATCATAGAGATAAAAACCTTGATCTCAGCAGTATGGGCTTATTCAGTAACACACACAAAATATTTATAATCTTGATCATCTGTTACCAGTGGTTACATCTTAGAGAATAATTCTTTTTCTCCTTCTCCTTCTTCTCCTTCTTCTTCTTCTTTTCAGATTTGCTTTGTACTTTTATTTTATAGTTATATACAATGTAGTTGTTTTTGATTCTGAGATATTCATGTGTTATAAAATAATTCCTACATCTTACAGTTTTATTGCTAGCACATTATAAAGCCAATCATTGACTCATTATGTAACAGAATGTGAGGTCAAGATATTTATTCTGAAAACATTAAAGGGGTTGTCCCATCTTAAGGATCCTATCTATACTGGTAGCTTATGTAAATTGAAGACTTTTCCTAAATATATTGCTTTAGAAATGCTGCTGTGTTTGCCTGCTATGTGACCTTATTCCTTCCATTGTTTACACAGTGTTGCTATAACCACGGACCTGGGAGATAGGACAAGTGACATTACCTACTGCTCTTGCAGGCAGGACTATCATCTCAGCTAATTGCACTTTGCTGATAAAGCCTGGTCTGTTATCTCTCTCTCATAGATAACACTTCTGTACAATCATGTGTATATTATATGCTCTGCATAAGTATTGTGATACCTCAGTGTCTGTTCAGCAAGGGGAGGGGTGGGGAGAAATTGAGGAAGTAAGAAGAAGAGACAACAGACAGTCTGCTGAAACAAGGAGATGGGAAAACCCCTGTAAAGGGGTATTCCACAAATCCCTTTCCTGGTATAGTATCCTGCACTGCTGAATAAAGTTTTCAGATAGCACTTTTTTTTTTTTTTTTTTTTTTTTTAATTCGACATTTCTCCCTTTTCCCCCAGAAATCCCCATGGTACAATTACTTTGCGCCTACCTGGCTAGCAGTTAATTTTATCTAGCTTGAGCATGTTTGTTAATACCTAGTATTCCTCCATAACATAGTGGCTTAAAAAATAACAGTGGGGCCCCATAGAAAAACTTGTTATGGGGCACGACTCTCTCATCACTACCCTAAGAAGAGGGCCTTTCCCCACCTTCACCAATTCATGTTCTTAACATCTGTTAATAGGCACTGCTCCACTGATTCCAGCACAGTTGGAATTTTCTCTCACCCCCACCATTCCCGAGCAACAAGTGCAGGTAGTTTTGATGCCTGATGTACTATTTAACATAACGTAACATAACAGTACAGATAATTCATATAGTGATATCACAGTGCAAGGATAACACATATAGTCATGTCATAGCTAAGGAATAATGCACACAGTGATATCAATGACAATGTCCACTATGATTATAGCATGAGCATAAATCGCGGACAAAAAGATCACTGCTCCACAGTATTTTACAGGAGTGTCCAATGTTGAAGTACATTGGAGAGTACAAGGTGTTTCTAAAAAATGTCATTTCCAACAAGCAGATAGCAGCCATATAGGTAATGCAGAAGCACAGCCTACTTGACACTGAGAAGAGAAATACAGTCACATGAGGATCAGGAGACGGAATAGTAGCAGGAAATTACCTACTAAGTATTTTAGGCATGTTTGGGTAACTATATATATATATATATATATATATATATATATATATATATATATATATATGCGCTTATACTCCCATTGAAAACACCTGTAAGAAGATAGGATTGATGTAATTGTTAGATGTACAGTAAAGTAAGTGAGAAAAGTTAAGATTTTGGAGAAGTTCATCTCATATGTATGAGGCATTGGAGACAGAGTCAACCATGTTATAACTCCCTCTCTCTTTATTGCTAAGGAAGGTACGGTAAGAAGTGCAAGCATGGCTGAGCTGAAAGCGCATGTGATATCATGCAGAATAGCTGACAGCCAAACAAGCATTCAGTAGACAGCTGTGTAAAGTCTATGAGTGCCTTTAGACCATGGATGATACAAAGGCACAAGGAGTCCCTGAGACATGGTGATTGACTGTACCACATTAGGATATGTTCACACAGAGTTTTTTGCAAGCTGAAAAAATCTGCTTCAGGAATTAGAAAACTTTTTTTGATGCAGTTTTTAAATGAGGTGTTTTTTGATACTTTTTTTTTTATATGAGGTGTTTTTAGTTTTATTTGCTCCATCATACTGTATGGACCTGGAAACTTCTCTTCAAAATCTGTGTCAAAAACCGTGTAAAAAAAAGACTAAAAAGGCGTAACTTTTTTTCCGCCTCCCATTGACTTCAATGGGTGTTTCCAGGCGGAATCTGCCTGAACATAGATCATGTCACTTTTTTCTGCTAGCTGAATAAAAAAAAAAAAATGCTAGAGGAAAAAAACTGCTAGTGACTCCCATTCAAGAGATAATCTTCTGTAGGGCTAGTTCACACGAGGCAAGTTGGCAGCGAATTTTGAGGTGGAATCTGCCTCAAAATCCGCTTGCAAACAACTGTGTGAACTAGTCCTGAGTTAGAGGCACTGCTTTGTAGGGAGAAAACCTATAGAACTCCTAATGGATCATTGCATTATTTTATACATTTGTATGGAATAAGAGACAGAAATAGCTACAATAGGGTGTTATACACTTTTACTAGAATGTTAGTACTAAGACCTTAGGCCCGGTACACATGATGTTTGAGTATTATGTTCAGCTTCCATGCATGTTTGAGGAGTTTCCCTAAACCTGGGGTGCTCACACTTTTTCAGCATGTGAGCTACTTTAGAAACTGACCAAGGGATAAGATCTACTACCCACTTCTTGTGGGCGGGGGTGGGGCATGTGGGCGGGGCAGAGTGTGAGAGCAGGAGACAGCTCTCCGGTGTCTGCTTGTTCACAAAGCAGGCTGAGAATCATCTCCGGACACTTGCAGGCGGGGCCGCCGCAGCCCTGACTGCGAACGAGTGCAAGGCCCCGGCCTGCCAGTGTCCGGAGATGATTCTCAGCCTGCGCTGTCAACAAGCAGACACCGATCCCGCGATCGACCCATACGTCCTTCGCGATCGACCGGTAGATCGCGATCGACGTATTTGACACCCCTGCTCTAAACAGATTGCCTTATATAGATGCATATGTATGAAACTTCTTGTTATATGCCTGTATACTTTTCCATTTGCTGGTTGACTACATGTTTTAGTATTGCAATATCACAACTGTAATGTGAGTAGATCTTTATACAACTTTAGTCATTAGGTGAGGATAGTTGCAGATGTCAATCACACAATCAATTAATATGACATTTGGTGTCCGTTTAGTATCATTAGTTATATGATACACTAAAAAGGGTCAGAAAATCAATATTGTACAAGAAATTGTTAAATGTACAGTAATGCACAGCTATGATCTGTATTATATGCTATATTCTGTATCCTGCACTGACAAGATAAATGATACATGCACTGAGCATTAAGAGCCAGCATATAAATGTATTTTTTGCTTGGGCATGACCTATGGTTGAGCAATGTACTTAACCATATGTATGAATTATGTCTCTTGCTGTATGGAATGGTTCCAGAGGAGATTGGCGGTAAGTAATAGCAAGCATTTTATTTATCACATTTATGTATATTGCTTGACTCTGATAAGATCATGTATCTCGCTCCTCATACTTGTGCTGCTGTTTTGTCTGGCAAATGACCAGGAGTAGACTTGAGAAAAACTTTGGAACTTCATCTAGGTTTTAGCAAATTTACAGTGCTTGGTTCTATTTATGGTGATATAACAAATCAAGGCTTAAAGGAGTATTCCAACAACAGCAATTATATTTCATATAGAAATACAAAGTGGAGGAGAAAAGTCACATTACCGGTACTAGGGGACACAGTACTTAGAAATGTAGATTTTAGGGGGCATTCACACAAAGTAACATGGCGCTGATTCTTGCATGATAACTTGCGTAAGAATCAGCGCTGCAAAACAGAATCCCATTGAGTTCAATGGGTTCCGTTTACTGCTCGTAACACATTGAAATCAATGGGTTAAAAAACCTATCATTGATCAATGTGTTAAACAGAACCCATTGAACGCAATAGGATTCTGTTCTGCAGCGCTGATTCTTACGCGAGTTATCGTGCAAGAATCAGCGCTGCATTACTCTGCTGAATGCCCCTTAGTTGTTGGAGAGTTGGAGGCTTCTATGCAGCCATCAGAACCTTGCCTTGGTGATGTGTAGTGTCCTGAAATGGGGTTCAAAAATGGCTGGTGTGATTCAGGGTTGCCTGTCAACAAAAATATTAGACTTTATTTCACTGAATGCTAGAGCCAAAAAAAATTACCACTATGTAGAAAAACAGTTCATTCAGCACGAGCGTAGCTAGAATAAGATAGGATTTTCTGTGACTTGTAGACAATTGCACAAGACTGCCCATACCAGTGCTTGCAGTGGTCACATGAATAATGTACGTCATCACTGGGGGATTCACCGGGTAAGTATTGGTTCATTTGTTGTTTTATACCATTGCCTGCTCTCAGTTAGGTTTCTGAAAACCCTTGAAACCCATTTTTTAATGCACTTGGGATACATTTGTTATTAAGCCTGTTTTGTTATTATTTCAACTAAGGGTTTCTGCAGGCAACTTGTCACATTGAACATGCTGTCTGATCTGCGGGAAGAAGGTTACGGAACAAAAGGAGCTGCGCGGATTGATGTAGAGTTTTGTGGGAACATTTGCAACATTTCCTGAACACATAAAGATAGATGTCAATGTCATTTAGTAGATCCACCTACTGGTGGGCCAAAATGTGCAGAGCTTGAGATCAAGAAATGTCAAGTTATACATATCTTTTCCTCAAAATCATAGAATATAATGTATCAATCTACTCTGCTTGTCCTGCTCTACAACCTGCTATCTGCAGTTCGGACTGCGTTTGTTACATTTCTTCTTTATTTCTCAAATTGCAGACATAGACTGCACAAAATGGCATTTTAGTCAAACATTTTAGAAAGCATAACAATGATAAAACCAAGAAGGAGAAATCATGAATCTGTTTAGTTGCACCTACTTGCCAAAAATTAGTGAGAGGAATTTATTAAGACTGGTGTTCTGTATGCCTAGAAACCTGTACAGCAGTCTTAATGAAGTTATCAGCTGGTGCTAACTACACCTAAGGGTAAGTTCACACAGGTTTTTTTGGACCAGAACCTGAGGTGGAGGCCGCCTCAGGTTCCAGTCCAAAAACTGGGTAGCTGCAACTGTAAGCCGGTGCACTGCACCGGCATCCAGCCACGCACTCCGCTCTAGATTAGGCCCAATGAATGCCTAGTACGTAGGAGGGTATGTCTTTAGGCCAAATTGTGAGGTGACTCGGCCTGAAGAATGAGCATCTCGCTTCTTTTTTCCAGGAGCCGGAAGAAACGGCTCCCGGAAAAAAACTCCTGAGCGGTTCCCATTGATTTCAATGGGAGCCCTCTTTTTCGTCATGATTTTGAGGCGGATACAGCAGATACTTACCCTCAGAGTCCCCAGTCTCTTAATAATTCAGTTGCACTCCAGTGTGCCAGAATGGAAATCTACACCAGTAAAGAATTACATATACTGTATTTCCTATATAACTCACATGAGGCTTAAATAATAGTAAATTTGTCTGGACAGGGCATCCCTGCTCAGCCCACCTTGCTGAAACTCAGCTTGACCCACTTTCAGAGCACAGAAAAAGGAAAATGGCGCATCTTTGGTGCAAAAAGGTTATGCACCAAAGATGCAGCATAACTATACCCCATCTACAGCAGTTTTCTGGCGTAGGGTGAATAGTAAATTCCCCTATTCCTCCTATTGCAACGATTTGGATAGAATTGCTGAGGAGACAAGCACTAATGACTGATAGGAAACAGATGAGAAGTAGGTACAAGAGGGGCAACCTCCAAACCTAAGACACACTTAAGACACCAAACCTAAACCAGATGTAAGATGGAATGTTTGGTCCTAGATATCCAGTGTGAATTTCTTCAGACCTGTAGATTTGATCCACTTTATTTATCCGTTGTTCGAGTGAAAGGCTGTCCAGGGATAACTGGTGTTGAGGTATTACAAGTGACAGGTGTCTAATTTCTTCCAAAAGATCAACTCTCCATATTCAAGATGAATATTTTCCAGCCCTGGTCCATGACGTTATTTTCTATAGTGTAGATATGAGCATCTCGGATTCCATTCATTTGTTCCAGACATCTTATACTTTCTGGCCAAAGTCTTCAACTCCTCTCATAGAAATTATGATGTGTTACCCTGGTGTTATAATGCTGACAAAATGATGAATATCTACAACAATGAGTATACAGTAAAATCTCCCTAGCAACGTCACTGATGGATACAAACTGTGTCTAATACACTGACAACTAGCAAAATACTATAAGAAAACGTCAATGTGCTTTTCTGCTTCATTAGATGTGTGTCTACAAAGAAATCTATCCGGTTATTAGCTTTAGCGAGAAGGTGTTTCCAAGAAATGCTCACTGACAGCCATTGAACAAGGATATGCCACACTGATGAGAATATATGAGGGAAATAGTCAAATACCTTTTAGTGAAGAATTATATCCAGCCTCCGGCAATTGGGGAGAGCTGTCTATTAAAATCCGATAATTACGACAACGATATAACCAATGCAGCAAATCCAACAGCAGGATTGTGCAATGTGATGTTTCTACGGGAACAAGTTGAAGCTTTTAGCATTATCTTGTCACATTATTAAATGCTACAGGTTTTCCATTTGCCCTGTGAGAATATATTTGTATTTTGATTATAGGTTCTTCTTACATTTACTACGTTCCTGGAAGTTTATGTAAAACATCTGGAAGAAGACACATCAAAAGCTGCAGGAAAAGCTAAAGTTACTCGTTGTAAAAATAAGATTCCTGTGTCTTATACTAATGTAAAGTTTATCTACTTATGCTGTGTCATTCTGCTGGATTTCTCTACAATAATTAGAATAAAAAGAGGGAATGGGATCACAACCTCACAAAATAATCAATATTCTAAATATACCCCTGCTCCAGCGTTGCTTTCCATGGTTCTGGAGAGTGTTTGTGTTAGGAACCTAGTGCAATATACAGTCCTATGAAAAAGTTTGGGCACCCCTATTAATCTTAATCATTTTTAGTTCTAAATATTTTGGTGTTTATAACAGCCATTTCAGTTTGATATAGCTAATAACTGATGGACACAGTAATATTTCAGGATTGAAATGAGGTTTATTGTACTAACAGAAAATGTGCAATATGCATTAAACCAAAATTTGACTGGTGCAAAAGTATGGGCACCTCAACAGAAAAGTGACATTAATATTTAGTAGATCCTCCTTTTGCAAAGATAACAGCCTCTAGTCGCTTCCTGTAGCTTTTAATCAGTTCCTGGATCCTGGATAAAGGTATTTTGGACAAACAATTCAAGTTCAGTTAAGTTAGATGGTCGCCGAGCATGGACAGCCCGCTTCAAATCATCCCACAGATGTTCAATGATATTCAGGTCTGGGGACTGGGATGGCCATTCCAGAACATTGTAATTGTTCCTCTGCATGAATGCCTGAGTCGATTTGGAGCGGTGTTTTGGCTCCTTGTCTTGCTGAAATATCCATCCCCGGCGTAACTTCAACTTCGTCACTGATTCTTGAACATTATTCTCAAGAATCTGCTGATACTGAGTGAAATCCATGCGACTCTCAACTTTAACAAGATTCCCGATGCCGGCATTGGTCACACAGCCCCAAAGCATGATGGAACCTCCACCAAATTTTACAGTGGGTAGCATGTGTTTTTCTTGGAATGCTGTTTCTTTTTGGACGTCATGCATAACGCCTTTTTTTATAACCAAACAACTCATTTTTTGTTTCCAAAATGAAGCTGCCTTGTCCAAATGTGCTTTTTCATACCTCAGGCAACTCTATTTGTGGCGTACGTGCAGAAACGGCTTCTTTCTCATCACTCTCCCATACAGCTTCTATTTGAGCAAAGTGCGCTGTATAGTTGACCGATGCACAGTGACACCATCTGCAGCAAGATGATGCTGCAGCTCTTTGGAGGTGGTCTGTGGATTGTCCTTGACTGTTCTCACCATTCTTCTTCTCTGCCTTTCTGATATTTTTCTTGGCCTGCCACTTCTGGGCTTAACAAGAACTGTCCCTGTGGTCTTCCATTTCCTTACTATGTTCCTCACAGTGGAAACTGACAGGTTAAATCTCTGAGACAACTTTTTGTATCCTTCCCCTGAACAACTATGTTGAACAATCTTTGTTTTCAGATCATTTGAGAGTTGTTTTGAGTAGCCCATGATGCCACTCTTCAGAGGAGATTCAAATAGGAGATCAACTTGCAATTGGCCACTTTAAATACCTTTTCTTATGATTGGATACATCTGGCTATGAAGTTCAAAGCTCACTGAGGTTACAAAACCAATTTTGTGCTTCAGTAAGTCAGTAAAAAGTAGTTAGGGGAATTCAAATCAATAAAATGATAAGGGTGCCCATACTTTTGCACCGGTCAAATTTTGGTTTAATGCATATTGCACATTTTCTGTTAGTACAATAAACCTCATTTCAATCCTGAAATATTACTGTGTCCATCAGTTATTAGATATATCAAACTGAAATGGCTGTTGCAAACACCAAAAGATTTAGAACAAAAAATGATTAAGATTAATAGGGGTGCCCAAACTTTTTCATAGGACTGTATATAATAGACAGTCCCGGGCAACCAGACTTCCCTGCACACCAAGGCAAAACAGCACTGAGTATCCAAACTCTGCAATCCAGAGCAGAACCAGGCCCCAGAGGTCTTTGCTAGAGCTCCTAATGCTGGAGATGGACTGGTAAATCCTGGGACCCTGAATCACAGCCGCCTGTAGAGCGTCACCCCAAGTACAGTTGAACCAGAAAACCTGAAAACCACTCACCTAAGTGGGTGAAGAAACTGATGAAGCTGGTCAGCAGGGTTGAGTGCAGTAACAGATGATCACAAAGAGATGGCGGGAGCACCGCAGGGTAGTCATACAGACTAGGTCGGTATTCAGGAGGTCAAATAGTATCCAGGGCTAGTCAGGACGTAGTTGAACTAGCCGGGTCATACACCGGAGGTCACGAGATATCAGAACGTTCAGCAGAAGAGTAATCAGACAGGCCGGGTCATACACTGGAGGACACGAGGTACCAAGTCGCAGTTCAAGGAGAGGTAGTCTTCAGGCAAGCCGGGTCATATACTGGGCGGTCACGAGGTATCCGAATCATAGGTCAAGAACAGGTGATCTAGGAAGCAAGCAGGGTCATACACGGAGGCCAGAACAGGAACACAACAGAAAGGCAGGACAGGCAAAAACAAGAATGCAGGATGAGCTGATCCCCAGGAGAACTTAATAACCAGCGACAGGCCGGAGCCAGAATAAGGCCTAAATAGCCTGTCGCTGACCGTGACCCTAGAAGTGCTGGTTCTAGTCCCAGGAGGAGACCAAGAACCCCTGCAGACTAATAACACAGAGGGAAGAGCGGGCCGTCAGCCTTCGTGCACCACAGCGGAGGCTCCAGCCCAAGACCTAAAACTTTGTTTTTCCCATATACATGAATTGGTGAGGATCCCTGGAGTGTCAAGGTATTTGGCAGGTAAGTATCAACTGTCCTGCTATGCAATTCCCTACTTTTAGGGAATTTTTTTATTAACATGGAAATCCCATTAAATTTTTGCTGTATAGTTTTAGATAATGTGTTTAGATTTTGTTTTTACCCAGAGAACTTTGTTTTTTTGGATAAAGTTTGTGTACAGCCAAAGGCTACCAAAATGACTTAGATTTTGCATGTGTAAGTAAAGATATCTGGGAAATAACAGCTGGGCTCCAGGTGCTCATTACAAACATGGTCTGATCCTTACCAATCCATGACATCAGGAAAAAAACAAACACAATTTCTACTTTACTATGTTTATTCGAGCTGTGTATGGTCCATTTTTGACATTCGGACCTTGAAGAACCACAGTTTCTTTTGTCAGGGATCATCTTGTCTCAGTAAATAACAATTTAAGAACATTGCGGAAGTACCACATATAATAATGCCAGGGATCTCTCTTTGGAGAATTCCAGTCAAAACAGCCATAATGTTAAAGATATTCATTTAGGTCAGGAAAAAAATAGAAAAGAAATATTTAGCACAGAATTATACAGGACTGTCAAAAATGCTATATAATATTACTGGCAAAATTGGTGGGTTCAGTCAACTTTCATCTAAAGTATATGGACACCTACACATTAAATGGTGACCTTACTGACCTTACTGATATACTAATGATGAATATCAGGTTCTGAATGGTTAGTATGGCAGCAGTTTATTTCTATCTTACCAATTAAACCCAACGTGAATGATTATTTTTAATAGTATCTAAACTAGATATCGAAAATACAGTATATCTTTGATGTCTGGGTTGTCTAGTTATAAGTACAGAAACACGGATGATGTATTAAAATGTATTTTTGGTTACTAGTGCTTCCCTGTATTAACTGTGCCTCCAACTACAGAAAACTAACCAACACTAGAGATGAGTGAACAGTAAAATGTTCGAGGTTCGATATTCGTTTCGAGTAGCCCCTCAATATTCGACTACTCGAATCGAATATCAAACCCTATTATAGTCAATGGGGGGAAAATGCTCGTTTCAGGGGTAGGCAACATTCGATCAAATTATACTTACCAAGTCCACGAGTGAGGGTCGGGCTGGATCCTCCGAGAAGTCTTCTCCTTGCAGCATCCCCGCGGCATCTTCTGGCTCTGAATTCACTCTGCCAGGCATCGGATCTGGGCAGAGATGACTGTGCATGCCCGCACTACAAGCGGACATGCGCAGTCGACTCTGCCCTGGCCCGATGCCTGGCAGAGTGAATGAAGAGACGGAAGATGCCGCGGGGAAGCTGCACAGAGAAGACTTCTAAAGGTAGGAGAAGAACCAGCATTGATTGGCCGACTGTATAGCATTCTGCCAATCAATGCTGGTTCTGCATCGAACTTTTACATTCGAATAGTGAGTGATTCTCGAGTACGAGTATTTCGAATACCATAGTATTTGATCGAATACCTACTCGATCCAGTACTACTCGCTCATCTCTAACCAACACCCAATGTTCTTATATGGTAGATCTGATACAAGTAGCCTTTCAATGTCAAATTAATTGAAATATGGAATTCTGACTTTGAGAGATCTCAGATGTAGACCAATCAATCCATTCAGTCTTGTTCCACATTACAGATCACCAGTCTCTTGGCAACTACAGTTTTCATAGAGAGTTCTCTTCTAACCTTGGAAGGATCCACTGAAATTTTTTCTATAGAGTTTTCATAGAGAGTTCTCTTCTAACCTCGGAAGGATCCACTGAAACTTTTTCTATAAAAAATTTGAAGCATTAGTACCAAATACAGTATCTGTACCAAATACATTAGAGATGGTGCAGACCTAGTTTGGATGGAATTTGTTGTCAAAGGGATAACCTATTTGGTAGATCCTCTTTTTTAGTGTTCTTCCTTCAAGAACTGAGCAACACTAGATTTACGTACAGTACTTTGATATCTGAATGTCTAAGTTTTGGTTGGAATTTTGCTTTGAGTCATTTGTGATAAATAAACTGTGGCTACACTTGGTTTCCCTAAATTATCCATGGGCGGTATCTGTCAATGTGGTTCAGACTTCATTACAAAAGAGAGATAATCTGCAATACCAGACATGCGTATGGAAAGACGTGTGCTGTTTCTGGAAAAAATAGCTTTTCCAGTCCTGGGCAAGCCCACTATGACATTTCTAATCATTCGGTTTCATATAATATTTGTAATATACTTGTCATATTTGTCACATTGGTGGAGATTTGTTTTACTTACTCCGGTTGCACATATTGTTTTAGTAATATTTTTGGCTCTTGCATGTGATTGCTGTAACCACTAGAATTTATTATTCTTGATATGATTTTAGTATACTCTGCCTCCAGTTTACTTACTTGGATTTACTAGACTTCTCCCATACAGTAATGTAATCTGTAGCAATTTGTATTCAGCGTATCTATTGCATGTTCCATAAACCTGATAAACATTCATTTATTTATCAGACCACTGGGAGTTTTCCCCTTGCTGGTAATTAATGATTATGATTTGGATTCTTTGAAGAATGGCAGTAAATTACACAGCTAAGTGTTGCGAGTTTCAGCGCTCTTGCATATTTAGATTGGCGGAATATATAAATAACATGGCTAGAAATCCACTTAGCTGCCATTACTTCAGCACAAAGAAAAACGTTCAGGATCGGATGGTTGAGTGGTTTCGGGTCAAGTGTTAATACTATAGTTGTAGCTGTTGTGATAACATTATATTTGCAAAGTCTTATACGGTAGCTAGTAGCATGATCATGTTACATAACTGTCTTTAAAAATGAAATGTCTCAGCTACTGTAATAACAATAATAATATCATTTGTCTATATGGCTGCTCTTTTATGTAACGTTTATGCCCTTTGCACACATCTGTCATGTAGTCATGCTCTTTCTTAGTGATGAATTAAATACTTAAGATAAAATAACACATAGGTGTAACATAGTTCCATTAATGGTTTCCAATATACAGATTCATTTATTTAATCCAGAACATCGGAAAAAATACATAATTTGTTTCCAGATCAGAACTGCAAAATAATCTGGATTCCATTAGGAAATTCATCAAATAGAAAAATAAATTCTTAAAAAAAAAAAAAAGCATAGGGACCTGATGAAGTCCTCACCAGCTGTAAATATACAATCTTATAAATGATCTTTAGGTCCCTTGTAGATTTTATGTTTCTTCGGTCCACATATGCAATATGAGGACATGAGAATAAGGCCTTCCTAGATAGTTTTATATAGTTTTCTATGACCATCTGCAAATCTAGAATATTAGATAATCTAATTTTTTTTGCACATTCATTTGTTTTGGAGTAAAAGAATTTTAAAGTAGAAAAAAAAGATTGTAGCTGAATTTTTAAGCCCCTCGTAAATGTTGCAGACATCCGACATTATATGGGATTTAAATCATTATTGAGCCACTACTATTGTACAAATGGATTATAGTTCAAGGTTTTTTTTAGGACAACCAGTATGGTCATAAAAATATCAGAGGATTTCCTGTTCACAGATTAAGTTAAGAGACAAGAAAGACACAACTTGTATATTCTTAAGGACTAGAGATGTGCGAGTAGTACTCGATTGACTAGGTATTTGATCGAATACTACGGTATTCGAAATACTCGTACTCGATCGAGTACCACTCGCTATTCGAATGGAAAAGTTCGATACAGAACCAGCATTGATTGTCCGAGTGCTATACAGTCGGCCAATCAACGCTGGCTCTTCTCCTACCTTTAGAAGTCTTCTCCGTGCAGCTTCCCCGCGGCGTCTTCCGGCTCTGAATTCACTCTGCCCGGCATCGGGCCTGGGCAGAGCTGACTGCGCATGTCCGTTTGTAGTGCGGGCATGCGCAGTCGGCTCCGCCCAGGCCCGATGCCTGGCAGAGTGAATTCAGAGCCGGAAGATGCCGCGGGGATGCTGCAAGGAGAAGACTTCTCAGAGGATCCAGCCCGACCCTCACTCGTGGACTTGGTAAGTATAATTTGATCGAATGTTGCCTACCCCTGAAACGAGCATTTTCCCCCCATTGACTATAATAGGGTTCGATATTCGATTCGAGTAGTCGAATATTGAGGGGCTACTCGAAACGAATATCGAACCTCGAACATTTTACTGTTCGCTCATCTCTATTAAGGACAAATGTGTTAGTTATCTACTGTAATGGCAATCTACCATAGATTGCTTGTCAGGGATCGGAGCAATCCCCCAGCCACACAAGTATGTGTGATCCTGGATGTGCCCTTCGGAGTATGCCTCTGCTTCTACATTCACATCCACACTCAACTGTCACACTAGGCTACAAAAAGATGAAGCACCCCAATATCCGCACAGTTAGCTGCCATTACTTAAATTAGATAAATCCTTGCTATGTGCCAAAACCACTCACTCCTGTGCTCTTTGGCACCACACTGAATCTCTAGCACACTGGCACAAAAACAGTAACAAAGCTAAGCAGTATTTTCCTTCTACAGGATTGTGGGGACGTTTTATAGCCATAAACAATTTTACCACATTGTAAGATATAAAAAAGATGCAGTGCTTACAGTTACAAAAGAAAAAAATGTAATAAAAAGACAAAAATAAAAAAATAAAAGGGATTTACATAAAGAAACATTTTTCTAAGCCTGACTATAGAGATCTGCAAATAAGGCAGACAGACTACAAGCTTGGTTGTATCTCTAGGTATCTGACAGAGATTCATGTCCATGACCAAAATTGGTGGTCTCCCACTTGTGACAAAGACTGGCTAACTACATGCACCAAATCCACAGAAATATGACTTATTTTGTGAATATGCCATAATTCTGTACAGATACCTCATCTAGGGATGATATGCCAGGGAAGCTATGATGCTTTTACAAGATTAGGCATACCAAACATGTGAACTCTTAATCCCTTCAGTAGAAATGTCATTGAGACTGGTTTGGAAGGTTATCAGTCCATGCATTTGAAGTTATTGAAGTGTCAGTGTTTCTCAACCATATTTCTTTATTCAGGTGGTTATGAAACATGAGTTATGATATCCATGTTTTTGAAATTATGTTTTTCCTTTATTCCATATAGATTTTACAGTTTTCAGGCTGAGAAAAGTAATTGTGATGTCTGTTTTAACCCCTTTGCAAAGGCATTTGGCTTCTTGGCATTTACCTGTAATTGACTGTTTATAATTGAATTAACATTTTGGATGTAATTAATTACTTGCATCCTGGGATGTGTATTGTGGATTGAGCTAACATAGACAGAAGACACACTCAGGCTTAAAACCAAGCATAACTACAACAATGAACGTTATTCATGCCTAGACACGATACAGTGTATACACTATACATTACTATTATCTATTGTCTAATACTGTGGCCACTTTACTTGGGTTGTTTTTGTTTGGTATTACATATTCTTTGTTGATTAGAATCATCTTTCTGCGGCAATTATGTAATAATAATTAGTAACTACTATTCATATCACTGTAGACATAACAATGATCTTACGACGGAGGGGGGGGGGGGATAAACTGTCCTACTTGTCATTACACTATGATTTTAAAATAGCTTAAAAATAAGTAATAATGAATTAGCCCACTCAACGATGCTTACTATTAGTCTACTATTAGCGTTATACTGTTTCTCTTATTATCTAGTTCTGACCTTTACTTTTCTCTTTGACTATTCTTCTGGTTCTTACTTTGTACTTCGCTGTCCAATTGGTAATGACCCCTGGCTCTCTTGATTACCTATTGCTGTTTGTTTGTCTTGTCTGGGTTTTCTGTATTCACTTGTATTATAGGAAGGGACCGTTGCCCAGTTGTCCTTTATGGCCTAGGGAAGTTGAGGCAAGTAGGTAGGGACCGGGGGTGGGTCAAGTATTAGGACTCACTTTCTCCGTCACACTCCTTGAACTCAGGTTCCAGCAGCAGCTACTGGGGAATTGCTTAACTGGCAATTCTCTGAGAGCCTCTCTTTAAAACTGCATTAAAACATTATCCCTCCTGCTTCCACAAAATTTTCATACTACACATTACATACATTCTACATATTGGTGTTTTTTTTTTACACTTCCCCAGTTGCCACTTGGCATTGCACATGGTTATGTGTGCATCTGTTCAGCCATGGAAACCTAAACCATGAAGCAACTAAATATATTCCTGTACTAACAATGCTTGCAGAGGGAATTTACAACAAAGTAATGACTGTTTCAACCTCACTCCTGGAAACCTGGCCCAAAATCATGGAAAAACATTGTTATAAACATTTGTACAGACAATTTGAGAATCTAAAAAATACAGTAAATGTTGAAGCAATATACAAAGAGGTAAATTGAAGATCCAGAACCCTAGTGCGGAAGCTGTAATAGGGCCCTCCACCTACCATATAGTATTTGTAATACAAGTATTCTCTTATTTGGGATAAGGGAATTTCAGCGCTGTGTGCGAATGTTACCACTATACCCCTATTAACTCTAGTCCTTGTTACATACACAGTCCAGTCATATTATTGTGACCACCATCTACTTTTGACATCAACGTTAAATAACCAATCACAGAAGGCACATGTCAACAGCCTTCTGGGTGCACTCATTATTGTTGAAGTCACAATGGATCAACACAGGTATGCATCAATCCTTGCGGACCATGTTCACCCCTACATGTGAATTGTTTTTCCTCAGGATGATGGCATCTACCAGAAGGACAATGCAACATGTCATAAAGCTCACAGTGTACGTGCGTGGTTCGAGGAACACCAGGAGGAGTTTACCGTACTCCCTTGGCCTGCAAATTTCCCGGACTTGAACCTCGATCGGGTTGTTCGCGCCATGGATGCTCAACCGCGTAACCTAGCGCAGCTGGACACGGCACTGAGTCGGCATGGCTCAACATCCCATTGACCATCATCACAACATCCCCTCTCTTCCTGCACATCTTGCAATGGTCCGCTCTGCAAATGGTAGTTATTCTGGATTTTGACAGGTGGTCACATTAATGTGACTGGACTGTGTATATGTAAATTAGACTACTAATATGAACATGGCTCATAAACATCATATGCTCTCTACTGATGAGGGTCACATTTGGTTACATTTTTAGATAACGTTACAGGGGCATCTATGATTAGTATGGCATATATACAAGGAAACATAATGTAACACAATTAGAGATAATTCATTTTCCAGGTTTGATCATTCAATTTAATCACATAGATTTGGCTTCTGAAGAATTCTTGGGGAATAAAAGTTTCAATATTTTTCAATTCTCCAGTAAGAGCAGAAATTGTATATGGATGCAAAATACCGGTGAAAATGTAGCCCTGTTATCATAGTAACTTTCTATATCCATTTGCTTATTCATGCTTCATAAGCTAAAACATTGTATTTATTTATTGCATGTATTTTATCACCAATGATGGTGACTAATAGAATGTATTCCTTCAGTGTATACTATAATGTATCTCTTACTCTAGGTACATAGTCTTAATGATTGCCGCTCCTTTATACTTTTGCTTTAAGTGCTTTATTCGTTGAATGTTCCTTTTACTGGATACATTTAACAAAAGGAAGTTTCAGTTTTCCCATTTGGCATTTTATGTGGCTGTTTGTTCTTGGGACTTACAGTACACTGGGACTCAGTCAATAGGATCTACCCTGTAGGCACCAAAGAACTATAGAAAACTGAAGTATCATCAAAGTGAATTACACACAAGCACTTGAAGAGAAAAATACGTATTTTGTTACTATAAAGTGTCAGCTATTTTCTTTATAGCTCTGGTGATTGAAAATGTTGCACAACTGTAAACTCCTGCCCAGTGGAGTCAAGTCAAATAAATATATCACAAGCGGGTTATTGTTCTTACTTCTAAATGGGAAATGATCCTGGAACTCTTTTATTTATCCAACGTGCGAAGATAGAAAGAAATATAAATAGTAAGGATGGATAGAAGGATGGATCAGTTGTATAGATAGATAGATAGATAGATAGATAGATAGATAGATAGATAGATAGATAGATAGATAGATAGATAGATAGATAGATGGATAGCTAGATAGATAGGTAAGTAGGATAGGTAGATAGATAGATAGATAGATAGATAGATAGATAGATAGATAGATAGATAGATACATAGATAGATAGACAACCTCTTCAACATTATAGACTGAGACTGAAAGAGAAATGCATTATTCAGCTGCTGCAGAAACTCTTTGTTAAAAGAAGGGGAGCTTCATGTCATTCAGTTTTAATTATCAAACAGTTTTCCAGTAGCCTGGATGTATTGGATGTATGTAAGGATATATTATAGGATACATTTCCTCAACGGCTTCAGAATCTCTTTCAAAACAGAAGGATGTAGGGCTAGATGAGCAAGAATTAGGAATTGGGAATGCCATGGAAGCCAACAAAGTTATACAATAGTTGTACATCAGCATGTGACATTTATACAGATTATCTCTATATTTGTATCAAATAGACTCAAAGTATTAAACAGGGTCTTTCCTCACCTCCAGTTCTTGACATCTATTAATTGGCATGGCTCCATTGATTCCAGTGCAGTTAGTTTTGGTGCCTGACTTCCTATTCATGCTCTGTACTGTCAGGTGGGCGGTGTCAGGAGGGGGAGACAAGGGGGCTGATTCAGAGCTCCAAATAGAATCAGAGCCTGTTTTTGGCTGACACTGCCTACCTGACAGTACAGAGCCTAGATAGCACCAGCATCAAATCTAAAAGCACTTATTGCTTGGGAACAGTGGGGGCTAGAGGAAATGTTCAATTGTGCCAGAATCAGAGATGTAGAGCCTATTAAATGATGCAAAGAGCTACACAGCAGAGGTGGTGATTGGAGGAGACATAAATAGCAATGTATCGTTACTTACTGTGTCATTTTCTGTAAAAAAAAAAAAAAAAAAAGAACTGAAAAGTTCAGACTTTTTAATAGTTTATTTGTTAGTATTATTAATAGTGTTTATTATCCAATTAGCTAGACAAGAACAATGTTTCCTATAAGGACTTGTACACATGCTTGTACAGTCTCTCATGCTCATCTGGGGGTGACCACATGGCCAGTGATCAGGATCAGCTGTTCTGAAGCATCCAGGAGCCCTGGAGCCAGGACATGATTCAATGCTGTATTTTTAGTCATGCTGCATGAACTGAAAATTGCCACAGCATATCTGTGGTGTTACTAGGCTCCACCAGTCCCTGGTATGCATCCATTGAATAAATGCTACACATAAGCAGAAATAAGCTGAAAATCATTTTTTACACTTCATCACTTCCACATATGGCCAGAAAACATGGATTGTCAAAATAACACAGCTGGATGTCTCCACCAAACATACCCATACTGTGACCATGTCTTATTTCTTCTAGACAGCAGAAGAGATTGTTTTCCAGACAAGGAAAGATATAAATGGGAGAGTATCTGGAAATGAGAAGTCTATGGAGTGGATACACAGTATTAGTACATGTATACATTAATATTCATATGTATCAAATGTTTGAATGTGCTTTGCAAACTTGCCAATCCAATGTCAATTACATGGTAAATGATGGCATAATGCCTTTGTTCAAAGTACTGTAACCTTTAGATTTTTAGTGTTAAGTGTTCCATAATATATATTAAAGAAAAGTATTCATGGAAAAGAATATTGAATACTGTAAAAAATCCATGAAATAATTTTTCATACCTTACTGATTAAGACATTGGGGCAGGTAGAAAGATACTGGCATATTGTATGTCAGTCTTAATAAACGGCCTGACTATTGCAGGGACTGAGAGATTTAGGAAGAGGTTGTCATCTCTTCATGAATCAATAAAACATCCCTGCAGCAGAACGGAAGTATATGCTGGTTATGCATCCCCATCATGATGCTCACTCTGATCGACCTTCATTTGCTCATGGTGGTGGGTGAGTGGTGAATTGGGACTTGTGTCATATGCTGGACACAAGAAAGGGACTTGCACCAAATGGGCACCATTTCCAGGGAGTGGGACCAGTGTAATGTTCCATTGTGAACATCTCTTCATAGTTTTGTCCATATGGTCTCCAGACCAATTCCTGTTACTATTGCGTTCGAAACAAAAGCAGGACTCATTACTGAAGAGGACAGTCCTCCATTCCAGCCTCCATTGCCATCTTTCTCTGTACCATGATAGCCTTTGAGAATGATGGCATGAAGTCAGTGGAACCTTTCCAACAGCAGGCATTTTTCGATTTTCATTTTGTACTCACTGCCTTTCAAAACCAAAACTTTTTTTTCTGTTCACGGAACCATATGAGGGCTTTATTTTTACAGGACAAATTGAACGTCATATTGGTACCATTTAATATTTTATACAATGTACCTGGGAAAGCTGGGAAAAAATTCAGAATGGGTTGGAATTGGACAAAAGCTGCATTTGCGCAACTTTCTTATGGGCTTGATTTTTCTTTTCTTTTTCTTTTCTTTTCTTATGGTAGAGTTGGAAGGGACCTCAAGGGCCATCGGGTCCAACCCCCTGCGAGTGCAGGTTTTCCTAAATCATCCCAGCTATATGTTTATCCAGATTCCGCTTGAAGATTTCCATTGATGGAGCGCCCACCACCTCCCGTGGCAGCCTATTCCACTCTCTCACTACCCTCACTGTCAGAAAGTTTTTCCTAATGTCTAATCTGTATCTCTTTCCCTTTAGTTTCATCCCATTGCTTCTTGTACTTCCTTGTGCTAATGAGAATAGGGTAGATCCCTCTGCACTGTGACTACCTTTCAGATATTTGTAGACTGCTATTAAATCTCCCCTCAGCCTTCTCTTCTGCAAACTAAACAATCCCAATTCTTTTAGCCGCTCCTCATAGGACATGGTTTGCAGACCTTCCACCATTTTGGTTGCTCTTCTCTGGACTTGCTCCAATATATCGATGTCTTTCTTGAATTGAGGCGCCCAGAACTGTACACAGTATTCCAGGTGTGGTCTGACCAGGGAAGAGTACAGCGGAATAATGACCTCTCTTGATCTAGATTCAATGCTTGTCTTAATATATCCCAGAATTTTATTAGCCTTTTTTGCAGCAGCACCGCACTGTTGGCTCATGTTGAATTTGTGATCTACTATTATGCCCAAGTCCTTTTCCCCTATGCTATCACTTAGTTCTATTCCTCCCATACTATATATGTTTTTTACATTTCTGTTACCCAGATGTAGAATTTTGCATTTGTCCCTGTTAAATACCATTTTGTTGGCCTCAGCCCATTGTTCCAGTGTGTCTAAGTCCTTTTGAATACACTCTCTCTCCTCTCTAGTGTTGGCTATTTTTACAGTGTTCAGTATTCAAGCAGAATGATATGTCACCTGTATTCTATGGGTCACTACAACACTAAATTTTTTATATTTCTGTGCACGGAAGGTGTCTTTTATTACGGTACTCGCCATATGGAAAAAATTTGTATAAAAGTTTGTATACTAGTTGATTTTGGACATCAGGATACCTAAAGTTTGGGTGTTACATATTTTTATGTAGTTTTATATGTGTTTTGGGAAAAGGGGGTTGATTTAATTTTTTATTTCTGATAGAGTAATAAACCAAGATCTCATAGTTCAAGGATTCTGTACCTCTCAGGTAATAAATGGCACCTCAACGAACAGAAGGTATCGTACAATCCCACAACACTTGATCAGATTTTTGAGACTTTTCTTCCATTCTGGTTTTGATGCCCATCCCACGTGCCACAGATTGGAGCTAGGTGATTGAAAATGTGATCATCTGCTCTATGTGCATAACCTTACGGTTTGTCCTTTTTGGTGTTGCAATTTTATTGTTGACGAGTGTACAGAAGATTGTACTAATACAAATATATTCTTAAATATATTCTTGTCTAATCACAGAAATTGAAGAATTGCAATCTCAAATTAATATAAGAATATATGCTACTAAACCACTATTAGCAAAACATGCATATAGTTCTCAACGTGTTAGTTATTCCCTTGTCACAATACACTATAGGCATTTAGTTGAGTGCGTTTAGATTTTCTGCATATATACAATGGATGGAAGGAAACCCCTAGTTAAATTCTAGAACAAAAAGTCACAAGCATCAATTCAGGGATCAAGAATAAATATCTGTACCGCACAAAAGAAGATTGTTAAAAATAGCTAATTCCTTCCATGCAGGATGGTGGTTGGAGATGTTAAGAGAAAAACAGGTTTCATTCATGTTTTCTTTCTGTTGGTCAATGTAGACAGGAATTTTAGTCAAGGTCATGGGAAAGGGCAGTGCCCTAGATTTTCTTGCAGTCAGATCTGAGACACTCTATGAATCCCTTACAGAACATGAGTTGTTCTGGTAATAGTATCCTGTGCTTATGTAGAAGAAAACATGCTCTGGAATCTTCAGCAATATCCACAGATGGATAGCAATGGCTATGATGAGTGCCAGATGACATGACCAATCTTCAACAGATCGAAGGCAAAATTGCATGAAGTCCCAGAGCTAAAAAAGTTTTATTAATGTGCAAATCATTAAAGATTCCTTCCAAGACTGTGGGACAAAAAAGCACAAAAATATAGAGGAATGCCTTGTTTTTATTAAAAAGAATCCCGGGACATGAACAAAAGAGTTAAAATGTAGGAACATGAAGTCCAGGCAACGAGCACAAACTCAAACAGCGTTTTCATTTTTGTTGGCTGGAAATTATTTCTTAATTGCAATTTCTTTCTTTCTTTCTTTCTTTCTTTCTTTCTTTCTTTCTTTCTTTCTTTCTTTCTTTCTTTCTTTCTTTCTCTCTCTCTTTCTTTCTCTCTTTCTTTCTTTCTTTCTTTCTTTCTCTCTTTCTTTCTTTCTTTCTTTCTCTCTCTTTCTTTCTCTCTCTCTCTCTCTCTCTTTCTTTCTCTCTCTCTCTTTCTTTCTCTCTCTCTCTCTCTCTCTCTCTCTCTCTCTTCTTTCTTTCTTTCTTTCTCTCTCTCTCTTTCTTTCTTTCTCTCTCTCTCTTTCTCTTTCTTTCTTTCTCTCTTTCTTTCTCTCTTTCTCGCTCTCTTCCTTCCTTCCTTCCTTCCTTCCTTCCTTCCTTCCTTCCTTCCTCTTCCTTCTTTTCTCTATTCTCTTCTTAGGATATGTCGAGCCAAGAGGATTAGTAAGGAAGGATACATCAGTATAAACTGGCCTTTTTTTATTTTAATCCTAATCTGTAATGCTATGTTCACCTCTGCTCTTGTGTGTTGGAGGATCAGAACAATGGACACAGAGATCACTAAAATAAGGGACGCAGGATTTTTTCATCTGGCAATTTAGGTAAACACTACAATGGAGACTCTGACGCAGATATGAATGTAGCCAGACTTTTACCATATCGGTACAGCTGCATGGTAGGACCTCAGTTACATCTCCTCTCTTAATCTCAGGAAGGTTCTGTCCAGCTAAATCGAAATGTGCATGATAACTACAGGGTAGAACCATAAACACCAGCAGGGCATTGAATATTATGTATGCAGAGGGTCAATAAATAGAAAAAATCCATCCAAAATCTTTTCAGCGTCTGCCATTGAAAGATCTAAATCTTCACAGTTCCTACCATTCCACAAACAGAATATTCTTTTCTCAGAATACATTCATACATTTCATGTGTTTCATGTAAAGACATTTGTTAAACATTGAAACATCTTATACATGGTAGAATCCTTGTAGTTCTAGCATACAGTACTATGGCATTAGTTTATACTGATTTACTGACCATATCGATTTGTGCATATAATCCATAGAGGTTATCTCGGAGTGTTTTCACAATGACATGTTTGACTGAAAAGAGTCAGTTGTTCACAACTTCTCAGTAGCGTGACAGCGGCGCAGTCTGAGTGTTAACAGGAAATGTCAGGCAGATTTGTAGCACACTATGCAATAAATGTAACATGACCATAGTTATACAAGCTCATTTATAGCTATGGGGCATATTGCCTCGATATGAACCTGTCAGGGTAGGACATAACATTTTGAGGGGAAAGAAATATTTGTTCACTATTCGTATTTTTAAATTTTGTAATGAAATACTAATATTAATAATGTATTATATTTACTTTTGTATTATTATTGTAATGTATAATGCTCATTTAAAGCAGAACCCTATGCATGAATTGGGGTGCAGTGGAGAGAGGGGTTGGTTGCTAAGACGGGCCTGAGATATGTAGGAAATTTCTGACACTTCCTGACTGGCATTGATTAACCATTTTGGTACAAGCCCGTGCACCTAATTTAACAAGAAGCCAGAACCTTTTGTTAATTCAAGTGCGCCTTGCACCAGTTGAGGCCTTTAGTAGGTCTGTTAGTGTTATCAATGGGTTAAATAGTGCAGCCAAATACCTTTAGCAGTGATTTCTGGCTTTCTCTGGGGCCTCCTGGTATATTTACATGAGTAGCTTCCTGCTGTCTTAGCCTACAACTACCATGATGCGTTGCAGTTCACTAAGATCCCCCCTCTCGCTTCCTCTCTCACAACCCCTCCTGTTTCCCTAGCTAGTCCGCAGACTACTAGCCCTAGCTAGCTAGCAAGCTAACTAACTCAGTCCCCCAACCTCCTCTCCTCCCCATCATACTTACCTGTCTTCTCGTCCTGGAGATGACTATAGGGTGCCACTGTCCCCTCTTCTGCCCACACCTGGGAGTCGGAGTTGGCACCTGTGCAATAGAACATCGGCAAAAGCCAAACATGCGCAATAGAATGCGGTTTCTTTTTACTCCTGCAGGCGTTACATTACAGACACTGTAACACCAGTAGCATTGTAGCACCACCTGAGAACTTCTCAATAGACAGTGGTAGGTGGACCTTACAGTGCTGATGTTATATTACTGATTTGCCAAAGTTTCTGTAATGATTCGATCTGAATGAATTTGCGGTGAATCGTGTTAACCCCTTCACAAAATCCGCCCTAATAGTATGGCGCTTCCGGGAAGGACTTCCCCAAACTATGGCAGAAGTGTGGTGTGCACACAGAAACTCTGTGCTTTACGGGTGTCAGCTGTATGTAATGAGCTGATTCCCATGTTCTGACAGTTCAGGATATCTTGGCCTGAGGAAGACGCCCATTCTGCTTCGAAACGTGTGCCTACATTTCGCCTATTTTTCTACTGTCAATTGGAATCAATAAAGACTCAATTATTTGGTTTTACTTTTGCATGCAATTGGCTTCTGTTTTATTGCCACACAGTAGTGCTCTATAGATATCCCGGGTTTTTATTTTTTATTTTCTTGTTCAGCTGTATGTAATGGCTGACACTGTGCTCTAACACCCCTGATCGAAGCAGCTGAACGCTGCTTCTGTTTGCTTCTGCTGGCGTTCTGCTTTCCCCTATGTCACACCCCTTAGCAGGTTAAAAGCAAAAAGTGTTTAAAACATTTGATAAATGTAATGTAATGAGTGTAGACACATATTTAGCAGCACATCTTTTCAATAGCTGCATGACCCCTCTGTATTATAACTGTATGTATTCCAGAAGCTACAGCAGTGGTCTTTAGTTGTCTATGGACTGCAGCTATCATGTCATACTGTAAATATACATTGTCCTTCCTTACTTTTTTGATTGGCTGGAAATGTCAGATACGTCCAGCTTTTCATGTTCTGGGATATTGTGTCATAAAGTGATATGCTATATATGTCTATATGTGGCTACCAGGAAGTGATGTTGTGAACTGTAGTCTTTCACGTGTCTTGTCAGCATACCCCTATATTGTACTGTGTTGGGTTTATGAGAAATTGGAGTCTTAACCATATGTAAGCTAAGTTATGGCTGAACACACGTGAGCATATCTTCAGTTCTTTGCATAGTGAAAGGCACGGGTGGTGGGGGATTCTCTCGCACTTTGATTGACTCCCAGAGGGAGCCAAGAGATGATGAAGAGAAAACCGTCGGAATGGCCCGGTGACAGAAAATATAATAATTGGTCTCAGACCGCTTCTCTTTTCCAAGGTCTAGAGCACAAACAGCTGAACTTGTAGACACTTTTACTGCACATGTAAGAGGACTGACGTTGTTTCAAGGTATATTTTAACAGCGATTGCCCAGGATACTTGGAAATATAGAGCCTAATTCATGAGGGTCATCTAGCTGTAATTTAGTAGATAATTATTTAACAGAACATGGTCTGGAGTAATATTCTGGAGCTGATAACATGACAGGGAGTCTAGAGAGAGGCCTTTATTAACATCGTAGTACAGTAAGCTGACATACTGTTCTTGCACTCTGAACCTGACCTTTTGCTTACTGGCACAGTTTCCAAAAAAACAAAAAAAAAACAAACATATGGGACAGGTGCAAAAAGTCACTGACAAACAAACTGCTTGACAGGAGCATGCATACTGTATTACGATCGCAAGATTGTGGCTAATAAAATTACTTAAAGGGGCTCTATCATTGGGGAAAGTCATTTTTAACTAATCACATCCTTGCATAGCTTTTAGTATGTAGATTGCCTCAGTGGTTTCTGAATAAGTCCATTTTAATTCATATGCTAAATAAACTGGGTGCACGATGCATCGTGCACCCTCTTTGCTATTGTTTCCTATGAGTTTATACAGCACAGGCTGCTGCTGCTGATGACTCAGCTTCCTGTTTGCACACTCAGATAGGAGAGAATAGCAGAGACGGGTGCTGCTGGGAACTTCCTGTGCTGGCTGGAAGCTCATTAGCATATGAATAAAAACGGACTTATTCAAAAACCGAGGCAATTTACATCCTAAAGGTACGTATGGAATAGCATTTCTAAAGCCTATGCAAGGATGTGATTAGTTAAAAATGACTTTTCCCAATAATAGAGCCCCTTTAAAGAACACTTCAAGTAGCGTCTACCATACAGAGCAACCACAAATGAATAAGCGAGTTCATCTTAGGATACAGTCACATGTGCAAGGATTAATAGTAACATTCGTCTGTTATTATTTCTCCCCTTTTATGATCCACACCTGATTTTTAGCTTCAGGAACGTAACAAAACCTGCGTAGCATGAACACACCCTAGGAAATGCCTCAGCACCTGAAAAGTAGACCAGACACTATCTGGATTTTTTAATTGAATGGAAAATATATTGAATAAAATAGATAAGTCTTAAAATATATTATTTAAAGCAAACTTGTCACATAAAACTGCCATTCATACTGTTGGCAATATGGGAGCTGAGTAGATTTATGTATAGATTTATGGGAAAAGATTTAGAAAAACCTGTAATTTATCTATAGATTGACCGTTACTCCTCTATGACTGTGCATACTGAGAAAGTTGTCTGATAGGGCCGCCCCCTTGACTGCTCAGCATAAAAAGAGCAGAGAGTTCATTGAATAAGTGACAGGTTATACTGAATCTTTCACACAGAATTATTGTATACATCTGCAGAGTTCTTTCTGTTCTATAACATGCTACCTACAGATTGAACCGCATTTTCCATGTGATAGGTTCCTTTTAAAACTTTTCACTATAATGCACACCTGTGCATGTTCCTTTGTACACTGACTATATAGAATGCCATTCTGCAGCTTGCTATCTAGTGTAATACATGCAAGCAGCAGAAGCCAAATAGTTAAAACTTAAACAAAAAACAATTACAAAAATTTATTTTAACACATATGTTATTCAATATAAAAAGATCCAAAGATATCTATAGTCTTTAAGTGCAAAAACTTACCCCTCGTTCACATCTGTGTTTGGATTCCATTTGGGGGAGTCCACATGGGGACCCCCCGAACAGAATACCAAACGCATTTGCAAGTGGTGTGAAATGAAAGCACGTGGATCCCCATAGACTATAATGGGGTCCATGTGCTTGCCGCCAGATCTCCACAAGGAACATGCGGACAGGAAAGTAGTTCACAATCTACTTTCCTGTCTGCATGATTCATGCGGAGATCTCGCGGCAGGCACATGGACCCCATTATAGTCTAGGACAGTGATTTTCAACCAGTGTGCCGCGACACATGGTCGGGTGTGCCGCGGGGAAAGTTCCCCAATTACACTTACCTTTCTCCTCGTTCCCTTCATTCTTCTCGCCGCTCTCTCTCTCTCTCTCCGTAGTCTGGCTACGTCATCACATCGCGTCTCTAACTGTTAGCAAGACCGCGGAGAGAGAGAGACCAGCGAGGGAACGAGGAGAAAGGTAAGTGTAATGTGTACACTGTCTGCACAGATGGAGGGGACATGAATCTGGGGACAGACATGGAGAGGACATGAATCTGGGGACAGACATGGAGAGGACATGAATCTGGGGACAGACATGGAGAAGACATGAATCTGGGGCAGACATGGAGAGGACATGATTCTGGGGACAGACATGGAGAGGACATGAATCTGGGGGCAGAGATGGAGGGGACATGAATCTGGGGACAGAGATGGAGGGGACATGAATCTGGGGGCAGACATGGAGAGGACATGAATCTGGGGACAGACATGGAGAGGACATGAATCTGGGGGCAGAGATGGAGGGGACATGAATCTGGGGGCAGAGATGGAGGGGACATGAATCTGGGGGCAGAGATGGAGGGGACATGAAACTGGGGGCAGAGATGGAGGGGACATGAATCTGGGGGCAGACATGGAGAGGACATGATTCTGGGGACAGACATGGAGAGGACATGAATCTGGGGGCAGAGATGGAGGGGACATGAATTTGGGGGCAGAGATGGAGGGGACATGAATCTTGGGGCAGAGATGGAGGGGACATGAATCTGGGGACAGAGATGGAGGGGACATGAATCTGGGGACAGAGATGGAGGGGACATGAATCTGGGGGCAGACATGGAGAGGACATGAATCTGGGGACAGATAATGAATGATAATGAAATTTTGTGTACATCGAAACAGGCCCAGGTTTCACACTGAGTGAGTATAAATACATTTAGAATCTATATTATTAACTATATGTATAATATGTACTGTTTTAGTGTCATTTTGTGCCATTTTGGTCGGTAGTGTGCCCCGGGATTTTTTAAGTGTAAAAAGTGTGCCGCGGCTCAAAAAAGGTTGAAAATCACTGGTCTAGGAGATCCGTGTGCTTTCACTGCACAGCACTTGCAAATGCGTTTGGTAGTCCGTTCGAAGGGTCCCCATTCGGACTCCCCGAATGGATTAACAAAAGCAGATGTGAACAAGGGGTTAGATGTATAGATTGCAGTGTATTTCATATTTATCAGAGTAAAGCATTTTCAGTAATCATTATTGAATCCATTCAGATACCTATAGATATGCATTACTTATTTTATTTTTATTACAGTATTCATGTTATCTAGACACAATAGTCAACCAATGTCCACGATGAATATATTCAGCCTATCAATTTAGTAGAAGCTACATCATTGAGGCATGAGGTATGAAACAGCTGCCTCCAATGTGAGTAAACTTCCCTCTAAATAGTCATAAGTAATCCATCTGTTCTTAGTGAATAATGTTCTTCTGAATGGAAATGTTTTCCGTGCCAAGAAAGTATGCTTAAGTGTGATGGAATCTCATGAAAGCTTAATAAGGACCTATGATGATGAGTTTTGGTATGTCAGCTCGGCACTTTTCTGATGGCCACGTTCTCCATAGATAACTCAACCTACATGAAATTGTTAACAAGTAAAATATTCAAGTGTGAAAGTGTTTAAAGTTTGATGAAGGTCACACAGATGCTTGGAAGTACAAGACTGGCTACAAACTGCAAACTTAATGCAAAGAAATGAAAGATTAATTGGATGAGCTAATCTATCTTTCATACAATTCCCTGAAGTATGTCTACCCCACAAAATGTTACCCGGTGTTTAACATGTCAGAGCCGTAACCAGTTCTTAAACATTCTGCAAAAATAGCACTTAGCGCCTAAACAAAAAATGACTTCTAAAGATGAATTAATTTCACTTGCATTACAAATGAGGCGAAATTCACACTTTAGGGCTTTGCGAATGCTTGGTGAAACTACATGAGTTACGTAGGTCTCTTTAGATCCTTGTGCGTAGAAAGGACAATACAAAACGCTCACAAATTACAGAAATCTCACAAAGTACAGAACTGTGCTTGGTATTTAGTGAAGAGCCAACAGCACTCACCTGAATGCTTCAGTCTCCCTAAATAGCTGATCTGTGGAGGTCCTGAGTGGACATACGACCACTAATCAAATATTGATAACCTAAGGACTAAAGAAACCTATTGCATTGAGCATGTGTGTACTAGAACCGGAGTAGCTGAGCTGCCCCATAAACTGAATCCAATTTTTATTGGGGTTAACAAGATATATCATACAAATAACATCAAAAGTATACAACAGAAATAATATTAAATAATTTTGCTTTACAACACAGTTGATTTTATAAAAACGTATTCAACGAGATTCCCCTGTATTTCAGCATATAAATGTGGAATTAGGAACCATATGACGTATTGTGCTTCTAATATCTTCTGTCCATATGTATAATTCAGTAATCAGAATAATATATAGTTCCTGTGCCAGAGTATTAATTATTAAATACTATACATGATTACTTTATGTACTGTACATTAATAAAAAATGACTATCACTTCCAAAATGGGGCAAAAGCTAACAAAAAATATTGTGCATAAACCCGTATCAGGATTCGGTGGATTCATGTCTTTAAAGCAATGATAGTTCTTGACATTACAGATACGTCTCTTCTTCTACTGTTCCAGTCATCGAATTAAAACTATCTTGGTATAGATAACATATGTATTATATAATGATTAAAGATGAGCGAGTAGTACTCGATCGAGTAGGTATTCGATCGAATATTACGCTATTCAAAATACTCGTACTCGATCGAGTACCACTCGCTGTTCGAATGTAAAAGTTCGATGCAGAACCAGCATTGATTGGCCGAATGCTATACAGTCGGCCAATCAACGCTGGTTCTTCTCCTACCTTTAGTCTCTCCTACCTTTAGAAGTCTTCTCCGTGCAGCTTCCCCGCGGCGTCTTCCGGCTCTTCATTCACTCTGCCAGGCATCGGGCCTGGGCAGAGCCGACTGCGCATGTCCGCTTGTAGTGCGGGCATGCGAAGTCGGCTCTGCCCAGGCCCGATGCCTGGCAGAGTGAATGAAGAGCCGGAAGACGCCGCGGGGACGCTGCAAGGAGAAGACTGCACGGAGGATCCAGCCCGACCCTCACTCGTGGACTTGGTAAGTATAATTTGATCGAACGTTGCCTACCCCTGAAACGAGCATTTTCCCCCCATAGACTATAATAGGGTTCGATATTCGATTCGAGTAGTCGAATATTGAGGGGCTACTCGAAACAAATATCGAACCTCAGACATTTTACTGTTCGCTCATCTCTAATAATGATGTTACCAAGATACAAGGAAGTGAACAAAACAAAATAGAGTTAGAATATAAATCACTGTGGTATCAGGGGGGTATAATTTGGCAGACATATTGGGGCAATGTCACGGTTGTGTCAATGCCTGAGCAACCGTATGCTGAATGCTGCTTGCACCTCTATGGAACATGGGTAGGAAAACTTTCCCTGGCGCTACAATGGCTGACTAGGCCCTGCCTGGGGGTGTTGGTCAGCTGTACCCAAGCTAAGCTTGGCCCCGACAACTTCTGGCTCTCTAACGCGGAGACCTAAGAGACAGATGGGGGATAGCTAAAGAGGCCAGGGACTGGGATACTAAAGGCGGTCACCCCTAACGAAGAATAGGTGCAGCTGCAAACAGTAACAAAAAGGAAGGGACGTACTGGAAAAAAGACAGATGCAGCACAACCATAAACACACAGCAGGAGATTGAGGAGAGGAACAGTGGTGTAGTGAGGAAAGGGAATCACAGGACAGGGGTAAAATAAACCTGAAGCCCTTAAACAAAAACTCACTAATACCAAAACTGTGTCCGGCAACCAGAAAATGTAGGACAGGGGTTGAGAAGAAATGTTGAGGGTTAAACAGACTCTCACACAGAACAGACTCACACCACTTCCAGATCAGCTCCTGAGACCGTACAACTTTCACAAAACTCCTACTGAGTAGGGTTGAGCCGATCTTGACTTTTCAGGATCGATTTTAAAATCCAATTTCCGATCATTTTTCATTCGAACCCGATCTCGATCCCAATTCCGATCCCAATGCAAGTCAATGGGATTTTTTATTAATCGGAGATCAGATTTTAAAAGCAAACCTATTCACTATACAGCATGGAATCTAACAATTGAACGCTTTAATTGTTAGAATCCACGCTGTGTAGTGAATCACTAAGTAGCCAGAGGATTTTTTTTTTAATCCTCTGGCTACTTAGTCCCCCTGGTGTCCACTTACCTCCAGAGATGGCTGCTCCAGTGTTCTTCTTCGCCTCGCTGCTGCTCAACGCTGCTCTTCTCGCCTTGCTGCCCCTGCCTCCCAGGTTAGGAGAGTGTGGGAGGGTTAGGAGAGTGTGGGTGGGTACTGGGAGGGGAGATGTCACGTTAAGGCTGTGTGCCGGCTGCTTCCATTCATTCCTATGGAACCGCAGCAGAGCCTTCACACTGAGTATACACTCCACTCTGAATGAGCGGAGCGTATACTCAGTGTGAAGGCTAAGCAAAGCATTGTGGGAAATAGTACCGATCTCGATCCCACCTAAAAAGATCGCTCAGCCCTACTACTGAGCCAAGAATCCTGGTTGGTAACAACGAAAACCGGCCAGGAATGAACAGACAGCCTGCCTTAAATAGAGTTTAGCAACACCTGAATGGATAATGCAAATGAACACACTGCAGGCAATCAAGAAGCACATGCAAAAGAAAGACAGAGACCAAACACAAACAGGCAAATAGTCACAAGGTAAAGACTCAACTAGGAAAACCACAAGACCCCGATTCAAATCCTGACAGGCAAATATCATGGATTTTCTATGCAGTGAACCTGTATCCATCCACATACTGTGTTGCTGATAATGGAACAGCTGAGCTTAGACAGGTTTCCCAGTTTTATCAGATGCACAGTAACGTCATAACATTTGTCTGAAAGGAACAATTTGGATATTTTTTTTGGACATAAGTTGCACTGTATGTGAATATAAAGTTACTCCCTTTTTTACAGAAACTTTGCAAGTCATGGAAAAAGAATTTGGGCTTAGATACAGTGATATGAGATCCACCCAAATGTCACTTCTTTTTGTGCAAGAACCTTGAAGGAATCAATAAACTTGCCTCATCGAGCTGGGAACGATATCAAGTAGAAAGAAAGTTATAAGTAGAGAAGACAGAATAAAAGGAAATAAAAAGGAAATAAAAAGGAACAGGAAGAAGACAAAATCTGTTGCCCCTTCAGCGCTAAAGCAGCCTGCCCACTCCTCATTCATTTCAACACCAATGTTTCCGATGCCCAAATGTCCAGAGCCAAATTTCACACTTCTTTGAATGCCACATTCAAGAACATAACTACAGGGGTACAGCAGTAGTATTCGCTATTGAGTTCTAGACCTTGAGGTGGCCGCATAGCACTGAAAATATACCTCTATTCCAAATGATGCAGAGGTTCCCCCTTACAGACTCTGCATTAGGAGCTTCAAGCTCTGCCTCTGACCACAATCAGAAGGTACCTTTTTTTTATTTAACACTTTGGCCAATTTTTTTTTTAAGACTGTGAGCCCTACATAGAGCTTACAATGTACATTTTTTTCCTATCAGCATCTCTTTGGGATGGAAATCCGCACAAACAAAGGGAAAACATACAAGCTCCTTGCAGATGGGTTTTTGCCCTTGGCAGGATTTGAACCCAGGACTCCAGCGCTGCAAGGCTGTAGTTCTAAACACTGAGCCACCATGTGACCCTGCCAATTTCTTTTTTTGTAGGCACAGTTAGGGTTGTAGTTTGGCATCAAGACAAAACCAGTATCTTAAAATTTTTATATTTAGGTGAAATTAAAGAAAAAAACATTTCTTGCTTTTTGTAATTTAAAGGGGTTGGGTCGATAAGCACACTTATCTCTTTGGACGGATTCAGATGGGGTTTTTGGTCCAGAATTTGACGCAGAGGCCACCTCAGATTCCAGGCCAAAAAACAGGTAGCCACGACTGAATGCCGGTGCAGTGCACCGACATCCAGTAACGGCACTCCTCTCCAGATTAGGAGGGAGTGTCTTCAGGTGGACGTCCGTGGCAGAATCTGCCTGAAGAAAGAGCACGTTGCTTCTTTTTTTGCGAGCAAACACAACGCTCACGGAAAAAAGTAATGCCCAGCTCCCATTGATTCTGTGTCAAAATCCTGACCAAAAAAACCCGTCTGAGAATGGGGGACCAAAAGTTCTCCTAAAGCCTCCTTGGGAATGCAGCATCAATGCATTTCTTGTGGATAGTCGATGTGTCCTCAACCCCACAGCACCTTTATTATAATAAGTAAAAACAGACAAATTGTGTTCACAAAATACTCTGCATTTTCCAATGTATAACAGTACCAGATATGTGCACTTTGTAACAGTATTGCTCTAATACACGAGAAGAAAGGTCAGCATTTATTTCTTTAGCTAATATATGGGATTGAAAACGGGGCACATAACTTAATTTGTCTGGATTTGATATATCATATATTCTGTGATTTGGACTCATTATTATATGCATCCATGATGTCCATTTAACATGCATCTATATCTCATAAAATGGTCCCTGAAAGTGTTGGTGGGTTGTACTAATACAATTTTTTTTTTTTTTTTTAAATGTGTATACCTTTTTTTTATACATATTACCCCTCGTTCACATCTGCGTTGGTATTCCGTCCGGGGGAGTCCGCATGGGGACCTCCCGAATGGAATACCAAACGCAATTGCAATTGTGAAGTAAAAGCACACGGACCCCGTAGACTATAATGGGGTCCGTGTGCTTGCCACGCGCTGCCCGCACAAATCATGCGGATAGGAAAGTAGAATGTGAACTACTTTCCTGTCTGCATGTTCTGTGTGGAGATCTGGCGGTAAGCACATGGACCCTATTATAGTCTATGGGGATCCGTTTGCTTTTATTGCACAGGGCCTGCAATTGCATTTGGTATCCGGTTTGGGTGTGGGGGGGTCCCCATGCGGACATCCCCGAATGGAATACAAACACAGATATGAACCAACCCTTATTAAATATTTAGTTTTTACTTTTAATATTTTAAATGCCTCCCCATCCCTTGTCTGTATGTAGGTCAATCTATAGATCATGTCCTCTAAGCTTGCTCCAGTCACCCATCAGACTGCTGGAAGCCCATGATATCATCGAGCTTCCATAGTTTTCCATGACAAACACTAACTTCAGGCTGAGCTATATGGCAACAAATATGTGAATGCAGATATGTGGCAAAATATGGAAATGTAAGTCTTTATAACCGTGAAAGCATCTGGAAAGACAACCCAACCAATAAGGTATGCAAGTTCATTATATGGTCACTATGTGTAAACGCGGCCATATAGCCTGTCTTAATAAAGTCCTTATAATTACTAAGTTTTGTGGATTTCATCCAAAATTCATCTTTTTACTTTCCAAATGGTAAAATGAGAATGAATATAAATAAATATATTATCTAGACATAATTAGTAGATCACAGACAGCAAAAATATTCAACATCAGAATAGAAAGTCAGCATTGCCTGAATGATCCGACAAGAATGACAATGTAAGAATATGGCACAGTCAATGTCAGTTGATTTGTGCAAAGTTGGCTAAATAATTTACGAGCGCTGTCATATGAGACCAATCATAGTACAGCATATTTCTCTGCATGTCTCCTAATCATGAGTACCAGCCAAGATGTATGTCTGTAGCGACATAAAAGGAGCGTACATGATCTCTGTCACTGGAGCTTCAAGGGCCTGCAATGTGAACAGTGTGTAATTAGCCATAATCAGACTAGTTCACAAGAGCAGGGTCCGTGCCTGTGCGCTCCGCATGGCAGATGCCTTATTAGGCAACCCCGAAAAAAATACAAATGGAATAATTCAATAAAAATACAGCTACACAGTAATAATATTCTTAGATTTTGGGTTGTATTTTCAACCAGAATTTTTTCTACAGGATTCCTAAATTCTACTGTATTTATCAGCATTCAAATGTCAGAGTTAGGTCCACCAAGATTTACACCTTAAGTTGTGAGGCTTACGTAACCAGTCTGGTTAACAGAAGCATAGAGATGTTGAGACAAGAATATAGGAGAAATATTGTATACAAAAGATATACATATATTGCCCAGAATCCTAGTTGCCCATAGTATGTTGTATGTTTTTTCAAGCTGCATTAGAAGTCCTATTGAAGCCAGAGGCGAAGTTCCTACTGTATGTCATTTTTCATTTGTTATATATGTTTACGCTACATATAGTACACATTATTCCAGTTTTTTTCACTTGCAAAGTTGACATATAGTCAAGATGACTCATGTGCCCAGCAGTGTAACTGTTACAAATACACATTCAGTCTTAGAATATAAATCATGTTCTAGGCATTGTATTACCCCTACACATATGCACTACATTAAGGGTGAATGCAAAAGCAGCTTTTCTAGAGTTGAGGCAAAATGACAGTATCATGCCCTTCATGGGTGTAGGTTATGTGAGAAAACATGGAATAATGTTAATATGGATTATTTGTTACACAAATGTCATGCGAACGCTACTAGGGAAACTACAAGTGACAATACAAATAATGCTTCCTAAAGTTATCACGTGCATGAGATAAAAGCTCTGCATTCCAGCAGCTTGGAGTTTATAGGAATGTCATCCAATAGTTACATAATATAGAAAGATTGTTAAGAAGCTCCAACTTCTACTTCTATATTCTATTACAATAAATTAAAGGGTTAGAAAGAATCAACTTTATTTCCAGAAACAATGCATCTGAGGTCTGTGTCACAGATAGAATGTAAATCCGGATAGAAGATTCCACTGGGCTGTATCCCACCCAAACAAATCTACTATTCTTACCTTGAATAAAAACAACCAACTTGATGAAAAAAGGTATATCCACTTACTTTATTGAACGTATTATCATATACCAATTAAAGAATGACTCCGAAAATGAGTGACTAAGAAAGCAAATCATTCTGTTGAAAGCCTCTATGTGAGTCCTATAAAATATAAAACATGTAATGATGCTGACATGACCCCTTAGGCCTTATCAGTGGTCTCTTACATCAGGCAGAAGCACAGAAGAGAACGGTGTGGCTCCGGAGCGCAGGTGAGTAACATTATTTTTTATGCTTGATCACCTCCGCTGGGGCTGCGCTTATCATACTGTGGGGTTTGAAGAGACCCGACAGTATAATGCTATCAGTTGCGGTGAGGACTCAGGCTGCCATGCCAGGGAAATAAGCATTGCGTGCCTCTCTTGGCACAGGTGGCGGGGATTGACGACCCTTGCTATAGCATATGGCAAACCTGGGGAGCCCCCTGTACCTAGTGCAGGTGGTGGATGACAGAAGGACACTGTCCGTGGTGAGCTTCATGCTGGAGATCAAATCCCACCCCATGTATGGGACCTTGATGGGACTTGGCAGCACTGTAAGTGATCTTCTGCTCCACCCCAAGTGTGATAAGGAGCGCCATCGCAAGTCCTTCCTTCCAACTGCGACCAGGCTGTATAATCTACATCAGTCTTCAAGTCACCTTCCTCCAGGTGGGTGCAGCTCGTTTTAACTACTGCATCTAGTTGGTAGGCAAATGAAAATTTCTTGTTCTGTTCTGATCTCCACTGGTTTGGCTTGTAGACTGCTTGAGAATCACATGATCTGGATGAATTCTTCTATCTACTAGTAGTAAACAATGTGGGTTCCTTATGATTCACTGCAAGCAGAGATTTTGAGCCATGCACAGAATTCATGAAAAAATATAATAAAAAATTGTATAGCTTTTCATCACACAAAAAATAAGCTTTATCCGGTTCTCCAATCTCTCCCTCGATGTCCCACTCACTCCTTACTTTGATACCTAAACCAGGTAAGGATCCTCACATTTGCCGTCCAATCGCTCTGTTGAACACTGATCTGAAACTCTTCACCAAAAATTTAGCCAATAGATTGAACTCTTGGCTTCCTCTCCTTGTCCATAAAGACCAGGTGGGTTTTGTCCCCTGTCGTGAAGGTTGTGATAATACCCGAAGGGCAGTGGACCTGGTAGAGATAGCTAATCATTCCTCCACTCTGGCTCTTCTCCTAAGTCTTGACGCTGAGAAGGCCTTTGACCATCTAAACTGGACATTTATGCAGGCCACCTTGGATGCCTTCGGGTTCTCAGGGACTTTTCTCACAGCTATCCGGATGCTCTATTCCTCACACTCGGTGGCGGTTAAACTCCCCCACGCTTCCTCACCCAGCTTCCCTATCCGTAATGGTACATGCCATGGATGCCCCCTCCCCCCACTAATTTTTGCCTGGTGCATCGAGCCATTGGTGGCCAAGATCCGTCAAGATCCCGACCTTAAAGATATACTGGTTCGGGACAAGGAGTTTAAGGTATCTCTCTTTGCTGATGACGTCCTTCTAACCCTCTCCTCCCCATACCACTCTCCCTAATCTAATGCGCTTGCTTAACACCTTTAGCAACTTCTCGGGCTATAGGGTGAACCCCTCCAAGACCAAAGCCCTCTCCCTTAATATCCCAACAATTGACCTTGCACTCCTCCAGGCTAATTTTGACTTCCAATGGCGCTCTTCTTCCGTTCGCTACTTGGGGGTCCAAATTACTGCCTCCTTTTCTACCCTCTCCTTGGCAAACTACTCGCGCTTATTCCGTAACCTTAGAGCCCTTCTTGATAGGTGGCAATCTCTGCCCATATCTTTGTTAGGTAGGATTACCATGGTCAAGATGACCCTTCTCCCAAAACTTTTATATTACTTTGAGACCCTACCCGTCGCGGTCCCACAAGCTGATCTTTGCAGTCTGCAGAGGGATGTCTTTCGGTTTATTTGGCAAGCTAAGCGTCACCGCATCCCTCATTCGATTGTACTGGCAGTGAGTGTGGGGGTTTGGCTGCCCCGAACCTGCTGCACCATTACTAGAATTCCCTCCTGCGTTGTATCCCATTTTGGGCTAGTGCACTGGCTTACACCAGGTGGATGGAGATCAAAAAGCTCTGGTTGGCTCCTATGCACCCTAACGCTTTTCTTTGGGTTGCCTCCCCCCACACTTCCCTCTCCTTATTTACTGGGACCCATTCTCTTCACTTACTCCACCTGGTTGACTTGTAAGGCCCAGTTCTCCCTAATGTCCTCGAGATCGTCGATGGTATCCATCCTTTATAACCTACTCCTCTTTCTCAGTCTGTCCTCCTATATGGTTAGGGTGTGGTCCAAAGCGAGTATATTCCATATAGCTGATATGGTGGACCCCGTGTCGTTGGAGCTCAGGCCCTTTGATTATTTTGTGGCTAACGTAAGTCTTCCTAGGGCCGAATGGTTCCACTACTCTCAGGTTGCACACTTCGTCTGATCTCTCCATGGCTCCCCCAAGGTATCTCTCCCTACGGCCTTTGAGAGGATCTGCCATGCAGGCATCTCTGCCAAGGGCATTATTTCCTCAGTTTACCAGCTCCTCTCTTGTCAGGCGATTGGCTCCCCCATTCGGCATCGTTATATGTCCAAGTGGGAGGAAGCGTTGGATGCGCCTATTTCCCTGGGTAAGTGGCAGATTGTTTGGTCCCGAGCTCAGAAATCCTCTCAGTAAATAACTTTCAGGGAAACACAATTTAAACTTTTGATGCATTGGTACCATACACCAGCCCTTCTTCATGCTTTGAATCCTGCACTTCCTATGGGGTTCTGGCACTGTAATGCTGCTGTGGGCATTCTGTACCACATTTTTTGGACCTGCCTCCTTATCCTGGGCTTCTGGCAGGAGGTTCGAGTATTAACAGATTCCCTTTTCTTACAAGGGGTCCCTCTAGATCCCCTTACTTATATTCTGAATCTCCCCCCTAGGCATTTTGGTAGCAAGACCTCCAGGCTATTCCTCCAGCTCTGCACCGCCTCATTGCTAAGCATTGGAAGAGCCCTAATCCCCCCTCTGGTACAGAACTCCTGGCCCACATTAAGGATGTACGGAGCCTTGAATTTCTGACTGCCAGCCTTAACAACACTTTGGATGATTTCCACTCCATTTGGTCCCCTACGTGGCCTGTGACTTAGTACCCTCCTTCCCTTTCCCCCCGTCCTTTCCCCTTTTATCTCTGTGTGTCTGTCCTCCCAAGTACTTTTGTCTCTTGCTGTGCCTTTTCATCTCGCCTTTTTGCTTGATATGAGTTATGGGATTGGCGGTATAGCCTCTCCCTCATTTTCGTTTCTCTTGTTGGAATTATTTTATTTCTTTTTATGTTAAAATCTTCAATAAAAATTACAGTTATAAAAAAAAAAGCTTTATTTGATGAAGCTAAAATATCTCTTTTATTACAGACCAGCACTGTACTAGTTAGGAGACACATTGATAACAAACATTATATTTCAGAAATCCTTAATTTTCCTTGCTGTTATGCTGTCTAGTGCAAAAAAGTTTTCACAGTAAAGACCCAATGCTATCTGATACATACAGCCTTGTCAGTAGTGTAACAATACAGGCCACCAGATAAGTCCTGGTCAAAGAACAAGAAACAATTGCCATCACACTGACACCAGCCATGAAATTGCTCTGGTAAGGAGTAAGTATGTGAATGGAACACAAAGACCATGACAGTATAGTTTCCTACTGTTGGTAATTTAGTGGAACAGCACTGGTGTTTTTAGGTTTGTTTAATAAAAATGTTGACCCTTCCAATTTTATATTTCAGAATTTAATTTAGAAGTGATATAAAATGGAGTTTATCCTGGATATGTTATCAACTCTTCTACTCCTGTTTTCTGATTCTACTTGGTGGAATATATATTACTGAATGGAAGTCTCTGGACTTTTCTCATGCTGCACCTGATCTCTGGAATGCAATACCTTTGACAATCTGATTAATTCCCAACATCCACAATTCATCCCAATGCATAAATTTACTCTTATTTATATTTGCTTGCTTATATAGTGCAAAAATATTCCACAGCGCTTCACATGTATTGTTCTTTTACTTTTATAGTTTAGCACAGCCACATCCATTTAGTGAACTGTGTACTCCATACTTCATGCACCCTAACACACTTCATATGCTATGTGTGCATGCACTAATAATGTCTACATGCCTGGAACTTTTTGTATAAAAGACAGTTGACCCCCTGACAATTTTCATATATCCACCAACCATAGTGAACAGAACCCCATGACTCTTGCAAGGATTTATGTTCTTACAGTTATTTTCAACAGTAGACAATCACAGCATTGGTACTCTAACTGCTCTCAGACTATACAGATCCACAGCAAGCTGCAATACACTATGTCTGGAAATATTTTTATTGCAACCAAACTGTAGTAGTTTGCACTACAGTAGCTTTTTTGTGGGATCAGTCCAGTGGGGCTAGATCTTGTCTCCATTTCACTTATTATACTACCTTGGACCACTGTTGTACAAGGTACAAACCAAAAAATCTTAAAAAAATAGCAGCCTAACATCATTAAAGGGATTCTACCATTTAAAAAAAAATTTTCTGGTTGCCAAGTAGGAATAGCCTTAAGAAAGACTATTCTTCTCCTACCTTTAGATGTCTTCTCCGCGCCACCATTCCATAGAAATCCCGGTTTTTGTCGGTATGCAAATGAGTTCTATAGCAGTCACGTATACGGACCGCGTTACGCTGCGTATACGCGCTGCGTATATGCCGCGTAAACGCACTCAACCCATTGAAATACATTGCAATTAACTTTACAACCGTAAAAATACAGGTGTAAAACGAAACCAAAGAAATCCATTGCAATCTATGAACAGTGATTTTACGCCTGTATTTTTACAAGCCCGGCGTTACTCCGTGTGAAGGCTCCTATAGAGTATTTTCTTCTGAAATACTGGGGAAAATGAGACATTCTAGATATTGTTCTGATGAAAACATACTTTCATTAAAAAATTGATTGGAGAGGGAAAACCAAGTAAATCATAGGCTGCTTAGCTAAAATGACCTAAAATACTTTAAGGTGGCAACCAATACTTGAAAGATGTGGGCGGACGCAGAAAACTGTTGTTTGAATGGATCGAAGAAAAGCAAAAATGGCAGAGCCTCAGCCAAGGAAGATCTGAAGTTACCTACACTTAGAAGACACCAGTATTTCTGAAAGAAAGAAATCCCTGCAGACAATGTAGACCCCTCCTTGCAGTTGTCACTGTATGGCAAGGTGACAACACCACACAATTATGGGCAGGGACAATATATGTCTTTTATGGCCTACTCGGATAATATTTTGAGCTGCAGCTGTGTACACTACTGAAACAACGCCAGGTACTAGTAGTGACTAATCCAAATTTTTGGAGGTCTAATTCAGCATCTTCTAAAACCAGTCAGAACCAATACCCCCATCCCCATTTCCTTTTCAATAGACATCTTTCTATGCTTTACACCTCATTTTCCATGATTTTTAAACATTTGCAACAGTGTCTGTGTCTCTTCTGTGTCTCTTCTGACATGTGGGTGGGTCTTGTCGAAAAGGGACGGTGTTTATTATACAAAACTAGTCAATGTGGTAAAATTCTGAATAATACACCAAAATTCTAAATAGTGTGCCATCATTTAGCAATTTTTGCAACTGTCAAACTTGCACTGTCTGAATGTTAGACAATTTTAATTTATTTGCCCAATTGTGTTATTATTTTACAATCAGCTTTAAGCTCACGAGTAAAATATGTTGCCTCTTGAGGCCCCTTGAGGAGGCCATCAAACTTGTCAGTGGGGACAACTGCAGCATCAGTGCAACGAACCATATTAAACTTTTAGACAGAATCGACCAAATCTGAACAAAATGAATTTTGAAAAGATCGCTGACAGGACAGCACGTGACAAGACAAATAATTACAGGGTGCAAGGCAGAAAGTGACAGTGGGCCTTCCTCCTCTTGTGGGCATAATATTGGTGCTTGCATTTTTATTTATTTCTCTAGCATTATATATATATATATATATATATATATATATATATATATATATATACACATAAAATAAATAGCATTGCAATGACACATTATCTACGGAACGAACATGGAAATCTGCTTTCTGTTGTAGATCCCACCCCATAATCCTATTCTCTGCTCCTGGGGATAATAATTTTTAGGACATGAGATCACTAACAGCACATAATATATTTTTACACCAGCTCCTTCTCATCCACGTGAAGTGATGATTCTAATAGGATCCCAGCAGCATATTTAGCCTTGATATACCAGGTTAATCAGGCTAAAAGACAGTTAACTAGGTTCCCAAGAGGGCACTTGGTTGCATTAAAAAAAATGCCATAGTTCATCATCAGAACTCCTGAGAGCAGACACAGAGGCCATAGCTAGAAAGCAGAATAATGGAGAGCATTGCATCCCCCCCCCCCCCACCACCACCAAAAAAAAATAAAGTAATACATTCGGCTTCACAATAGCAGTTGAGACATTCCAAAGCTTTTCTGATCTTTAATCCTTCTTTCCTTATTAGAATAGCAAAGGATCCCTCCTCTTATTCTAATAAATAGCGAGCGGAGCAAGGCATTCAATACGCTGATCCTTTGATCAGCACAATCTGTCAGCCCTTCTTATTTTTTTTCCTACCAGCCCTTGTTCAGAGCTAAAAGTAGAAGCAATGCAACTGAAAGAAATTCCCTAGGTGTCCTGCAAATCATCAATCGTTTTTTTTTTCCTTCTCACAGAGAAGCCCACACTCTCTGTCTACTAAATTCCCTCCCTCCTTTCCTTTCTCTCCAATCCTACTTTCATTTGATACACAATACAACGTGTCTGTCTGACCTAGTGGGACCTAGCTGTCTGAGAATCTACCACTACGTGCAGACAGGGGTAACCTTGGTTTCCAAAAAGGTTCCCCTTGTTTTCTGATGCCATGCTGAGGAAGAAGCACGGCGGTTAATCCATCAAAAAATGAATCTTCGGATGTTAACGTAAAGCATTATGTTATAGGCCCTTATAATATCAAGGTTATATTTTCGTCATCTAAGTGGAAAAGTCCTAAGTTACGGCGCTCAGGGAGAACAGAACAACAGTTAGGTAGCTGAAACAGTTTGCTAAATGCACGGCTTTCAGACAATTTGTCCCTTTTTGGGCAAAATTTGACGTTTTGATAACACACCTCATCTGTCAGCAGAAGCGCGTGGTTGCTTATGATGAGCCGAGGTACAATTTAGCAAATAAAATCATTGCAATGACAAATATTCACGTGGGAATCAAAATATTTGATGTATTAGAAAGTATCAAGCAAACAGTAAGATGCAGCTTAATAAAATAATACAAAATGACATATGGTTAAGCAGTGCGGATGTAGTAAAGATGAGTTTGCATAATAATATCTCAGTGCGATTAGCTGTGGCTTTACATAGGGAATGAAGGGTGCAGTCGCAAACAAGGAAACGACAAGTTCAGCTCTGCTGCATCTGTATACAGGCTGCTGCGGCCACGCGTTTCGGTTTTGTGATTGTGCTAAAATGTGTACGCCTTTAAGACAGAGGGTGACTGAATACACAGCCTTGTGCTTGGCTGCTAAATGTCAAACTGCAGTGGAAAGAAATACAGCATTGCAGTGGTGGTGCTCAGAGGCACCAGCTAGGAAAGCAGGAGCTATTAAGTGGAAAATTCCTGCAGAGGACGTGTTTCTATTTCCAATGTGAAGAAAGGGGCTGTTGTTTAAAGCTGACAGGTTTGTGGAACATACAGAAAAACACAAGGAAGATGAGAAAATGACCTCATTGAACTCTGAGAGCTTATGCAAACAAATATCCGCAGCAAGCATACCGCATTTGTGTAGTCCTTGCGTCCAAACAACCACCTGACTTGGATGCGCCACATGGAGCTCTGTGGCTTGCTCTGTGTTTTTTTCGCCCTCATTTAACATGTTTTCGGGAAAGGTGGAATCACTGTGAAGTAAATAAAACAGCATAGGCTTCTACTGTAACAAAATTTTCCATGTGTGTTTTTTTCACTTTGGCTGAAGTGTACTATTATACGAGCTCTCCCTCATTCTACGTGTGGTGCGGAGGGTAAATGATTCACAGCTCGCTGATGGTTCAGACCTTAAAATGCAAATTCCTGATACAGATTACAGAACTCTATTTATTGATTTGTGTTTTCCCTGAAAGCTTCCAGGCCTAAGTGATTTAATCCCTGGCATTACAACAAAATATAGACTGATTTATTCGAGTCACTGTAGGAAGGATCTGCGGGGGAACAAAAGAGAGAATGATGATAACAAGAGGTTTACACCCCTCTAAAAATGCCTTACATTTGAAGTTTTTTCATAACATTTTTACAAATGGTTTTGAGGGTTATTTTTTATTGCATAATTTTTCTTATGTTTTAAGGAATCCTTTGGAAAAAAGTCAGAAATTAACACTCACTCAACAATAATACCGAAACCAAAATGCTGGGCAGGTTTACTATTGTTTTACCTTCACATGTTACATTGCATATTTAAAGGGATTCAATCATTATAATGCAATTTTTTTTATCCCTAACATATAGGAATACCCTTAAGAATGGCTATTCTTCTCCTACCTTTAGACGTCTTCTCCACACTACCGTTCGGTAGAAATCCCAGTTTTCTTCTGTTGGCAAATGAGTTCTCTCGCAGCACTGGGGGCGGTCCCCAGCGCTCAAACAGCACTGGGGGCATCCTCAATGCTGCAAGAGAACTCTCCAGTGATGCCTCTATCTTCTTCTGGAACGGCCTCTCCCTGCGTCTTCTTCTGGCACTGGCTTCAAACCTCTAGGCATGCGCAGTCGACTCTGCTGTCGGGCCTTGGCAGAGCCGACTGCGCATGCCCGCGGCAATTTTCCTGTGGCCGCTTACACAGTAAACTGATTTAAGCTGCCATTTTCTTGTGACTGTTTACACAGTAAACAGGGGTAAATGGCCAGAAGAGCGCACGGCCAGCACTGCTACACCAGAGATAAAGCAGAGCTGAATGTGCAGCAGGGTTCAGCGCACACTCAGCTCGGCTGCATCTCCGGTGTAGGCGAGCTGAGCGCACGGCCAGCACTGCTACATCTCAGCATAGGAATGCATTGACCAGCGTTGATTGTCCGAATGCCATACAGAGTACAGCATTCAGCCAACCAACGCTGGTTCTGCCGGAGGAGGCGGAGTCTAAGATCGGTTCACAGCAGTCTCCATTCTGGTCTGATCTTAGACTCCGCCTCCTCACAGACGAGCCTCCGGCAGAACCAGCGTTGATTGGCCAAATGCTGTACTCTGTATGGCATTCGGCCAATCAGCACTGGTCAATGGATTCCTATGGGAAAAAGTCAGCTCCCGCATATCGCAAGCTGACAGGGATCCCGACGTAATACAGTGACTTGGGCTTGTTAGATGCCCCCAGACATGCTTCCCCTGCTGTCCCAGTTACATTCCAGGGTTTTGGCATCATTTCCTGGGGTGTTATAGTGGACTTGGTGACCCTCCTGAGTCGAAGAGTGGGATCCCTGAAACGAAGCATTTTTTTCTCCATAGACTATAATGGGGTTCGTTCGAATAGTCGAATATTGAGGGGCTATTTGAAACGAATATTGAATATTTTACTGTTCACTCATCTCTACACATTACCAATTTTATGAAGGTCCGTTTTAATAGGTGATCAAAAAATAGGATATGTGCTTTTTTTTGCCTTTTTTCATGGATCCCTAAATAAACTAAAATCTATGGGGGATCCATGAAAACAAGTGTCCTAACAAGGTTAGGTTCACATATGCGCCTGGTCTCCGCTTGGAGAATCCATTCCCCATTCCGCTTTTCTCTTCACATTTTTCACCCTTTTCGTAAACCCACCGGTCCCCATTATAATATAAGGGGGCATTCTCATGGAGTAATGTGGCGTAGAACACATTGAAATCAATGGGTTAAAAAGCCTCCCATTGATTTCAATGTGTTCCGTACAGAAAACAGAACCCATTGAAGTCAATGGGAGTCTTTTTATCAGCGCTGATTCTGCCGTGAGTTATTGTGGCAGAATCAGCGCCACTTTACTCCATGTGAATGCCCCCTAAGTGGTCTGCATGTTTCTAAAGGTAAATGCTTTTTTAAGTGGATTAGTTTTCCGTTTGGGGGTCCCCAAAATAAATAAGGTTTGAGAAGAATATTCTGAATTATATTCTGATGTATTTGGACAAAATGGGCTGTAAAATACTAACCATGCTAGGATATGGCTTTGATCAATAATAATACATGAAAATAATTTGGTCAATAATTGTTTCGGATACAACAAGAGAACAACACATGGTTATTCTCCATATCACATAACTGGAAAACAAAATGTGTGCTGTTTTTTATCTAGAGTAGTAAAGTGCTCGCTGGATACAAAAACAACACGAAATGCAGCACATCTTATAAAAAATACAACAACCCTCTCTATGTGACTGATAGCTCCGTACAATCTGGTGAAGGTTTTATGTTCCAAATAAATTATATATATTGTATAATGTTATAGTATGTTACCTGCAGCCGCCTTAGTCCTTGGCTCTGCTGTAAAAACTGATTAAGATTTGGGCATAGGCTTGTGGGTTCATGGGTGATAAAAGATTTGTTATTTCGGAGTCATGTCTACAGCATGTACATATGTGTGATATTACAGGTTCAGAAATGAGAAGGAATATAGATATGTGTATATCTGAAATAGTGTAGGAAAATGAGACTGAACACCATTGGGCACCGGGAGTGGGGTGACTGGTTAAATTCTGACTACTGCTATACACAACATATTGTTGCTGATATAATTTAGAGATAATAGAAGGGACAAACCTAATAATACATTACTTGTACTGTTGTAGGCCCCACATTGCTGCTACTGGAAAAAATGCAGCATTTTACAGCATCAGAAATGTGAATGAGATTTCAGGAATCTTATCCACACATAGCAGAAAAAAAGAGCTGCGTAAAGGCTGCGTTTTCAAATACTTTTTTGTAATGTTAATTTAAGCTGCCCAAAATTTTTTGGAAAATATGAAAAGAAAACCCATTTGGTCGACCCTCTGTGCCATTGTGGCACATAATACCATGTGGAAGGGCCACTGTGGCATATTATACTATGTGGACTGACCATTGCCACCGCTAGACATTATATTGTGTGGTGGAGCCACTGTGGGAAATTATACTGTATAGGGGCATTACACTGGAGGGAAGTCGACTATGGGACATTGTTCTGTTCCCCTTCGTTCATATCTGCGTTGGTATTCCATTCAGGGAAGTCTACATGGGAACCTGCTGAACGGAATACCAACGCAATTGCAAGCGCTGTGCAGTGAAAGCACATGGACCACATTGACTATAATGGGGTCCGTGTGCTTGCCGCGCTGCCCGCACGAATCATGCGGACAGGAAAGCAGATTGTGAACTACTTTCCTGTCTGTATGATCCCTGCGGAGATCCGGCGGCAAGCACACGGACCCCATTATAGTCTATGGGGTCCATGTGCTGTCACCGGTACACCGCTTGCAGTTGCATTCAGAATTTTTCCATTAGAGAGGGTCCTCATTAGGACTCCCCTGGGCGGAATACGAATGCTGATGTGAATGAGGCCTTACAGGGATCTTTGATGTGAATTGGAGGGGCCAGCATTCAGAACAGCCCGAGGCCCATGGTACCCTTAATTCACCCCTGATTTTTGCATTGTACTTATTAAAGCTTTTTCCTCTTGAATGATAGCTTGTGCTATATATAGTAAAATAACAAGTACATGTGTAATGTGACTGCGTTCCCCATATAGTGAGTGTGTTAGCCCAGACTCTGATGGGGTTGTCTAAGCCCTACCACATAGCAGCTAATTGCGAGGATTATGGCGCGCTGACGCTCTCAGACTACACTCCTGCGGCTTCGCAGAAACAACACTTTTAAACATTCCAGTTATGGTTTCCATGGTAACTCCCGTAACAACAGCTTGGCAAAACTGTGTGTTTCTGTTTTCTTAACCCTTCAGGTCACTGAATGAATGAATGAATACTTCCTCCAGGAAATATTTCCAGCCAGCAAATAGATAGACTTGAGCTTGGCCAGTCAACGTGGATCTCCCCTTGAGTGAAAAATCACTTTGCAGTAGCAGAATGGATTTATCTCCTGTCTGAGGAATATACATGACTATTCTGAACACTATTACATTTCAGTGGACAAGTTTAAGAGCAATTTATTTTGTAGGGGCAAGGCAAATGGAATCTATCACATACCGATATCTGGCTTGTTATGACAAATCCAGGCTTCCCTCTTGTTGGGATTGGATGACAAGAGTATTTAATGGTCTGAAAGATGGAAACATTCCTGATGTCAGTAGCTGGAGAGGTGTTGCCTCCTAGGAAAGCCTGGGGATTTGATAGTGATGTGATGCTTTCAACACTCTAAGGAGGCCGTGTGGTAAACAACTACATCAAAATTCCTTGCTGGGAATTTTTTAGAAAAATGCAAACTTATTTGTCGTAATTTTAATAGTACGGACACTGAAATATATAGAATACATCGATAGCGTAACACTACAAACACAGTCGAGTTCACATATAAAACTAAGCAGGACGAAAGAAGCATTCACCATATTTTATCTTCTTTATTCTTCTAAGTTCACATGGTGTAACGTGCTGCATGATGTGGCATGTATACGGCGTGTGAGACTTTGAGCACTGTGTACGCTCCCATTGATTTCAATGGGAGCCTGGATCGTATACGCCATGTTATTTTGCGGCCGCAAAATCAGGCCACAAAATAACGCGGCGTTTACAAGACTAACTCCCATTGAAATCAATGGGAGCGTATACGGCGCTCAAAATCTCACACGGCGTATACGTGCCAGGTCACGCGGCACATTACTCCGTGTGAACTCCCCCTTAAGGTTTGAACTATGACTTGGTTTACACAGATTTTCTCTCTGAGGACTTTCTGCTTAATCCCTTCCCGACGCCCGCCGTACTATTATGGAGGATGCCGGGTGTTTAACTATGGCGGCCATCCGGGAGCCAGGTGGCCGTCATAGCTGTCCGGTGTCTGTTGTTTCATACAGCAGACACCATGCGATAATGCCCACGGTCTATCATTAGAATTCCCTTTTTTAACTAAGTATACATAAGATTAACCTTCACCATCATGTGTTCATGCAAAAGCGCAAACGGCACATGTCCGTCAGCTATTTTCCTGTGACCGATGCACATGTACAGCTGGCACAGTCGGCCATTTTCCTGTGGTCAAACGGGAGAGGCTACAGGAAAATAGCCGACGGACATGCACAGTCGGCACTTTTGGAAGGTGACGTTGGAGAAGAGGCAGTCCGGAGAAGAAGATGGAGGTGTCACTGGAGAGGTTTTGAACTGTTTTAGTGCAGGGGAACACCACCAGTGCTGTCTGAAAACTCATTTACATATGGAAGAAAGAAGATATTTCTCAGAATATCCTATTCTGAGAAATATCTTCTTTCTTTCATATGTAAAAGAGAATAATAATAGTAAGAGAAGAATAGCCTTTCTTAAGTACTTAGTTAAAAAAAAGTGAATTGTAATGATACAATCCCTTTGAATTATACCTATACGGAAACCGGCAGCGTTGCTGTAGGTATAAGTTACATGCTGCAATTTATAAAAATGCAATGGTTTTTGAAATTGTAGCATGTCCATTGAGGATATTTTTCTTCAATGTGTGGATGGGATAGCCAGTGGCAAAATCTCCATATTTACGTTCTGTGGACCTTACACAACATAACCCTGTTAATACAACCTGTAAGGTATTGCACGGAGATCAAACAGGCTCCGTAGGCCTTAGTATACAATCACACAGGATTACTATACCATAAAGGGCTTTTCAAAAGCGTATTTGTGACATCTATGTACTGCCCATGTGTTCAGTAGATAACATCCAGACAGCACAAAGTCCTATCATAGTCGATGAGGCTCACGCATTGTTCTGTGTTTTTTTACATGGTTCAGTGGTGTTGCTTCCAAAATTTGCCCGTTTCCAGTCAGTAAAGATGCAATTTGGAGTGGCTGAGTTAAGCCTAAGATGGTGGATTATACAACATGATGCAGGGAAAGGTATGAGGAAAAAAACACAGCTCTACGTGCAAAAAATATATATGTCTGCGGCAATTGAAATATCGCACTCACGTAAATTCTGGAGGAGGTTGAGTTTGCCCGGAAGATTCCCTTTCGGCTAGGGTGATTGCAATCCACACGTTCAGAAGTAAAATTCCAGCAAAGACATAGCTCCTTGGTTAAAACTTAGCGTTTATTGATTGTAGACGAAATTCATAAAATCATATTCATGTGTGTGATAAGACACACTAAGTACATACAATCGATGGAACAGCAGCTGACGCGTTTCGAACACCGACAGTGTTCTTGGTCATAGCACTTAGTCAGCTATGACTAAGAACACTGTCAGTGTTCGAAACGCGTCAGCTGCTGTTCCATCGATTGTATGTACTTAGTGTGTCTTATCACACACATGAATATGATTTTATGAATTTCGTCTACAATCAATAAACGCTAAGTTTTAACCAAGGAGCTATGTCTTTGCTGGAATTTTACTTCTGAACATGTAAGATGGTGGATTGCCTTTTTCTGGTTCTATCATGGGTTGGTCATGCTGGCAGCTGCAGGCTCAGGGGTGGGACAGTAAAGGGGGTCCACTATTGTAGAAGATGATAGTTATGTTTTTCCCAGAGCACATTCTTCTGGTGATCTCCTGGGTGGTAGATGGTGTTATGTGGAATTCCCTTGATGTTGAGTGCAATAAAGAAACAGGAGACTCTGAGGCAGTTAAAGGATTTTCCTGAGAACATAACAATAATTAAATTTGTAGACAAGTTCAACAATTTCAAACATTTAAAAATGTTTTCAGCGTTTTTAAATATTTTCTGTAATCAACTTATTGGTGAAAATTTTTCTATCAATGGATACGCCATTACAACAGGAGATTTCTATGGTCTGGGATTTGTCAGGAATCCAGCCATGATATCCTTATTGTGGACTGGTTATCAGGAATAGACGCTTCCCCGCGTCTTCCGGCTCTTTATTCACTCTGCCAGGCATCGGGCCTGGGCAGATCCGACTGCGCATGTCTGCTTGCAGTGAGGGCATGTGCAGTTGGCTCTGCCCAGGCCCGATGCCTGGCAGAGTGAATGAAGAGCCAGAAGATGCCGCGGGGATGCTGCAAGGAGAAGACTGCTCGGAGGATCCAGCCCGACCCTCACTCGTGGACTTGGTAAGTATAATTTGATCGAACATTGCCTACCCCTGAAACAAGCATTTTCCCCCCATAGACTATGATAGGGTTCGATATTCGATTCGAGTAGTCGAATATTGAGGGGCAACTCGAAACTAATATCGAACCTCGAACATTTTACTGTTCGCTCATCTCTAGTTACAAGTGGTGAGGGACTTGCACTCGCTCTTCACTCTCACTTATCCTTACTTGTGGTTATTCTGCTGTAACTCCAGGTTAGTAGCCACGTTCCTACTTGGGTAGCTTTCTTGGCCTTTATACTTCATGTACCTTCCTTGGGCTATAAAATCCAATCTACTATATGAATGGTCAGGGCACCGGAAACAGGGATACAAGTCTTCCCTTTGTAGCAGTGGAGGTCTGTTTTTGAGGCTCAGGGGTTGGGGCAGCTTGTCTCATGTAGTCTGGAATTACTATCACAAACTCACAATCGGTTTGTCGCTATGTACTTTGGGGTTGTTTATTTATTATTTTAGCTCCAAACAGCCTTGTAGAAAAAGTGCATAGAAAATGCGACTCTGGTTCGTAGATGTCAAGCAGCCTGGATTGCATCAACCTATCTTAAAGACACAATTAATTACTGTAATCCTATGCAAAGTACTAATATACTGCATAAAATATGTTCAACAACATTATTCCAAGTAAACAGCAATACTTTCCACAGGTAATGTTCCGGTCGGACAATATACATATGTTTGTTATGGATCTGTTGCTAGGGGTAGTGAAACCAGAAATACTGCCAGATGAGAAAAATGGATTATGTATGGAAGTAAAAAATAAAAGGGAACATGGAACACGGAGGCATTCATCATGGACAGTCACACGGTTGAAAAACAATCTATTCTCCTTAGTCAACTACTCTGCGCACTGTTAAGTCAGAGGTACTGTATCCCATTATATACCAGCCAAACATAAAGCATTGTGTGTCAAAAGAACGCTGGACCAGATTTCTGGTATATATTGCATGAAAAGTAACTCATCTTTTGCGCAAGTCAGATTTTTGTGCAAAAATTTTGCGACCTCCTTGTTATACTGGCTTCACTGCAAATTATAAAACATTTTGAATTGGAGATATGGAAACGTGATTAACACAGCGGAGCAACAATGTCTCCACAGCTCCACAGTCAAGCCTTGCAGAGTTGCTCTGTGCTGTTTCCAGCTTTGCAGAATGCAGCTTTTTTTGTTGCACATTTTGCTGAAGTTTTTTTTGAGCCAAAAGCCAAGAATGGACTGAACAGAAGGTAGAAGCAGTGGTGTAACTACCGTGGTAGCAGCAGTAGCAGCTGCCACAGGGCCCGGGCCATTAGGGGGCCCGGTGACAGCCGCTACCGCTGCGGTTTTTTTAAATAGGCTGTTACGGGCCCTATTCACTTGCCGATCCTGGCTGGGCCGGGATCGGTAAGTGACACCACGGGCCCCACAGGGGCTATCATTATACTCAGGGGTCTTTGCAGACCCCCGAGTATAATGGCCAGCGGATCGGGAGAGGTAATAAACATAAAAAACTGTTACCTCTCCGCGATCCTGCCAGGCCTCCGTCCTACTGTTGTCTGACGTCTCTGACGTCACATGAACCCGGCATGCTTCCCGGGTCATGTGACGTCCGACGTCATTAATGAAAGACGCGAGCGGTGGTCAGCACAGGAGGACAGCACAGCACAGGAGCCGGGGAACAGGTAAGAAGCAACAGTGGGTTTTTTTTTTTATGTTTTTATTCCCCGGGTCTCCGATTATTATACTCTGGGGTCTGAAAATAATTGTTTATGGGTGTCCACAGAGGGACACTATTGGGGTTAATACTGTGTGCAGGGGCCACTATGGGGGATAATACTGTGTGCAGGGGCCACTATTGGGGATAATACTGTGTGCAGGGGCCACTATGGGGGATAATACTGTGTGCAGGGGCCACTATTGGGGTTAATACTGTGTGCAGGGGCCACTATTGGGGTTAATACTGTGTGCAGGGGACACTATTGGGGTTAATACTGTGTGCAGGGGCCAGTAAGGGACATAATAGAGTGCGGAGGAGGGGGTCGGTCGAGGTCGAGGTCTTCGCGTCAGTTGGGATGGGGGGGGGCCATGTCAAAAGTTCGCCACGGGGCCCCGCCATTCCTAGTTACGCCACTGGGTAGAAGTATAAGAACTTTTTGTTATATTTTTCATTCCTTTCAAAGCCACTCTTGGCCCCTTTTTTTTTTTTTTTTAAAAGCAACAAAATCTGCAATAAAAAAAGCTTCATTTCTGCAACGTGGGGCCTTAGCCTTAGTGTTCATCTGTTTATATGCTCTTGTGATAATTTACATTATTGGGTACTATTAGGCAATGTTAAAAGAAAAAAGTTCATATGCTATTCTGTAGCTTTCCTTTTGGCTCAACACAGGGGCGGATCCAGGGCCGGGCGAGCCGGGCAATCGCCCGGGGCCCCACGCCTAGCGGGGCCCCGCGGCAGGGCCCGTACCTAACAAAACTCGGGTCGGTCGGCAGGGCAAATTGCAGGGGCCCCCTGTCGGTCCTCTATCAATAGCTGCAGCTCCCTGCACACAGTGTGCTGCACACATATACTTTCCCTATTAGGAAGTATATGTCGGAAGCACACTGTGTACCTGCAGCATCGGCTAATAGACAGCAGCCAGCCAGGGAGCTGCAGCTATGGATAGAGGACGCTCCCTCCTCACCCCCCTTCTCTGGCTGCCCTCTGTCAACCAATGAGAGGGTGAGGAGAGCCGAGGAGGCGGAGCTTGTCGCTCTACAGAAGATCCCTGCCGTCCTGCATCTTACACATGAGAGGGAGAAGTTCAGCAAAGTGAAAGTAAAGACAGAACACCCAGGTACAGGCTGGAGGGGGAGGGGGGTTTCTATCCCTATTAATGTCAGGCATTTGGAGTTATTCATTTAGTTTTGGTAACTCCATGTGCCTCATATTAATAGCAGTTAACCCTATCATGTCCCTCACATTAACCCCCTGTGTACTTCACCATAAGGGTTACTGATGTGTGAGATATATGGGGGTAATAATAATGAAGATACTTCATTATTACCTCCATGTCTCTAACATATCAGTAACTCTTATGTGAGGCACACAGGGGGTTAATATGAAGGACATGATAGGGTTAATTGCTGTGTCCGTGACATTCTGCATTCATTTAAAGGGGCTCTATCAGCAAAATTATGCTAATAGAGCCCCACATATGCGTGAATAGCCTTTAAAAAGGCTATTCAGGCCCCGTAAATGTGATATTAAACCCCACTTCCATTTTTAAATAAAAGCATTAAAACATATATGCTAATCGTACCTGAACGTGTATCGGGGGCGGGGATGCACGATGCTACGTCATCTTCGGGCACGCCTACCTCTTCTGTCTTCTTGTAGTTACGCCCTCTGGTTTCGTGTCTTCTTCCGTCTTCTTGTCTTCAAATCCCACACCTGCATAATATCTCTTCCCTCCGGAGCACTACTGCGCAGGCTCACTTGCCAGTCCCCGTAGAACTACACAAGCGTACTGCATGCTTGTGAACTGCCATTAAGTAAAATGGCGAGTGAGCCTACGCAGTAGCAATCCGGAGGGAAGCACTACTACGCAGGCGCGAGATTTGAAGACCTCAAGCCGGAAAAAGACCCATAGGAAGCCGGCAGAAGAGACGGGACCAGAGGGCGTCGCTCCAAGAAGACAGAAGAGGCAGGCGTGCCAGAAGATGACGCGGCATCGTGCATCACCGCCCCCAGTGCATGTTCAGTAAGATTTGCATATATGTTATTATGCTTTTATTTAAAAACGGGACTGGGGGTTAATATAACATTTACGGTGCCTGAATAGCCTTTTTAAAGGCTATTCACACACATGTGGGGCTCTATTAGCATAATTTTGCTGATAGAACCCCTTCAAATGGACATGGGGTGCATTGTTTTACACTCCGTGCCTGTCCTAAAGATGTCCGACTTTTCAAGCGGACAGAAAAAACCTACATGTCGGGTTTTTGTAAGTAGGGCCCCGCCACAGTCAATTGCCCAGGGCCCCGCAAAGCCTGGATCCGCCACTGGCTCAACATGTACCTAGGCGAGTGTCCAGAGATGATCATCTTTGAAAAACAGTACAATTTTGTGATACTTTATTGGGAGTTTTTGTTATATGTCTAAATGAGGCCACCCAGTGCTTGAAATGTGGGTGCAGACTGTGCAGGGTATATGGAATTTATTGCAGAAATTGGAATAAAAGGGCAATGCTTCAGTATGTGGTTGTTTACATTGTTGCCATGCCATGCTTGTGGGGACATAGAGCATGAGGCCCAAGGGTTCATAGTTTATGTTATGCTGCCAAGCAGTTCCAGGTGTTGCTTCGGCATCGGTCACAGTCCATTACTATACCTAATATTACAGACGTATCTGAGGTCACTATGATTTGTCCAGTGTCATTATGCAGTTGGAGAAGTAACATATTATGTATTACTTCTATATGGATGGCTAATTATTTAATGTATTAATGGCATACAGAAGTGCCAGCCTATTTTCTTAACAATATAGCAATTTCATTCTCATGTTTCCACATAACCTGAATTCTTCGAATTCTTTCAAAGTCTCCACGCTGTCAGCTCTACATTGCTCAGATAGTAGGAGGGAAATGCTTCTGCTATCACCAAACAGTGACAAGATCAAAGCATTTCTGCTGCTACAGATCACAAAAGTGATAGTTTTAGGCTGCGTAAACATAGACTCATGCATAGATGGTGCAGATTGTGTAATTGCTTTTTATATTAACATCAGTCTCTATGGTGATTTCAGCAATATAACCAAGACTTCTGTATTACAGCTCTGTATAACACCTGGGTGCAGAAAACTGTAAAACAGCACCCCTAAAGGTCTATACATCTGCCTGCGATTTTATGTAGATCTTGATCAAATGCAGTATTATTAAAAGAGGACCTGTCTCCAGTTCTGAAAAACCTAGTGGTATGCATCATCTGATAGGCCCCTAAAAATGGAGTGTTTTAGTGTTTTGTTTATTCAAATCCATTCAGCCATTCCAAAGATATAAGCCTTGTTACAGTTGATGAAAATTAGGGTGTAGTAGCCGAGTCTTCTCTGTATGTCATGTAGTGTTACCGCCCAATTGGCTAGTATACCCTAATTTGCATTTACACAAACAGGCCTTATATCTTTGGAATGGCTGAATGGATTTGGTTAAACATAATGGCAAGTTGCTCAGGGTGTCGGTGCTTATCGGATGACGTATTTCATTGGGCATTTCAGACATTGTGATTTGTGACAGGTACAACATTGATTCTAGAAATGACTATCTCTGTAATACGGTACCATAGAGCAGCAGAGGTACCCACTACTATAATCCAGATTCACAGGAGCTCTGTATATCTCCCAATAAACTCCATGTATATAGCTCTGTTACTGCGCTGAGACTGCTGAGGCTTCTGATGATTGGAGGTGAAAAGTTTCTTTTGCTGATGACTTCTCTGAAATGCTGTAGCTTCAGGTTGTTTCTAAAAGAGTATATCCGTAAAGACCAAAAGTTCAGATGGCTTGTGGATTAAGAACTGAAGCTGAGGAAGAAAGCCTGCGGAGAGGGGAAGTAAATCCCCGAACGCAGATGTGAACCGAGCCTAAGAGTGCATTCACACTACCAATATTTAATGTCCATTGCTCTCACCAATGACGGTTGCTGATGGAGCCCTCTCCATCTGCTGTCTGTCAGTGTTCACTTCCATGTGAAAACATAACAGAAGATTTCTCCTGCCATCATTTTTACTTTTCTGATGGATAAAAAGTTGCAACTGCAGGACATTTTGTTTTGTTACTAAAGTAAGCAAACATGGGAGAATAAAGTAACCGTCAATGGGAACCGGACACAGTTGGAGGGGCTCTATCCTCATCCATCACTGTACTACTATTAATGCTCTTTGCTCTCATCCTACGATGAATAAGAGTAACGGTCTGTAATGTGAACTTCCTTTATTCAGGTCACTGAACCCCTGGTGCATGGATGGATCCACTTTTCCAGTGTCTGTAAATATGAACAAATGCAAGGTCCAACCAGAAGTCCTGTTGAAATTCCATCCTGTTTAATTCAATGGACCTTAAATTTTTTAGCACAAAAATGAACATTCAGCATGACACTCAGTTAAAATGTTGGATTGCTGAAAATCTCATAATGCAGGTTTCAGACAGATTTGTAGATGATTACAGGTATGGTCTCATTAGACACTGGGTCTTTCACCAAAAAGGCAAAAAATTGCATCCCATGCTGCCATGCTCTCATAGGCTATGTTTGGGTAGTGTGCCTCTTGGTGAGACAACATTGATGGTTTTAGACATGCCTCTACAATGCATTCAATAATATTTTGCTCTGTTAACAGACTGCTGAGGGGCGCATTATCGGACTGATAGAAGTAGGATCATTATTTTGACAAACTGTCTACCTCCTAGGCTGTTTTGACCTAGCTGTTAGGAGATGTGATTACGTGAGGGAACACACATATGGTGAACAGACTCCAGACAGCCCAGACAGACCACCAGTAGAGGGGATTATTTGATCATCCGACAAGAATAAGCAGTTCCCACAGTTTCCCTGTCCACCACCAAGACACAAGTGGCACCATTTCCAGGCACTTAGCTTAAGGAAATCTGGTGTCATGGCATTCATGATATGTCCTACCATTGATAGACAACCACTATCTCTTTTGTTTGCAGTGGTTTAGTGAATGAGAAAGCTGGACTG